>NC_056665.1:46961277-47191277 GCF_018350195.1 Panthera tigris
CCATGCGTTGGGCTCTGTGCTCAGCATGAAGCCTACTTTAAAAAAAAAAAAAAAAGGCAAACAGAATTTATGCAAAGCCTTTGAGGACTAATTAAAATTAGAGAATCTCATTTAATATCTGAGATGCTCCATTCAGTCAGAATAAGAGGAGTCAGGGGCTGCAGAATAGCTGGATGGGCAGGATTATTTACACTGTTGGGGGAATCGACAGGGCAGTGGGCACAGCTCTGTACAGGCGACAGCACCCACCTGCAGTGAACCAAAGAATTCAGTAAAGAGCTGCACTGGAGAGCTGCACTGAGGTGGGGGAGGGGGGTAGGCAATGTTGCAGGAACCCACCAGGGCTGCCAAGGGACCCAGAGGAATAGCAATAGGAAACCAGGACCAGCTTTAGGACCAGAGGCACAAAGGGGAGGTATGGTCACCCAAGTCCTGTGGGTGCTGGAGTCACGAGTCTCCATAGGAGCCACAGCCCAAAATGTTACATGAAGCATGGAGTGACAACAGGGAAATACCCAACCCCCACCTGCTCCTATGGGCTGACCCCGAACAGGGTGGCCATAGGTCATGGAGGAGGCAGTCTTCAGGCAAGAGGGCAGAGGATGTATGTGAGGACAAAGAATGAGCAACATAGGACCCTTCCATGGAGAAGTAATTCCTTCCTGTAAAATGGGGAGCCTAGTACCTGCAGTCAGCCTGTTGTCGATCAAGAGAGATCATGTGTAAATGCTGATTGTTGGAGAACCCATTTTAGTTTAGGTACAAGGAATAAACAGGGAGTATCTGTTTATTCTCAGTTACTAACACACTTCCCATTTTGCCTTGTTCTGCAAGTGGGCAGTTTGGATTTCTCAGCACATCACCAGCAGCAGGCATATTAATTCTCTCAGTGTTTATCACTGACCCACACCCACCCTTCTATTTCAGAAACGGGTCCCAGGCATGACAAGTTCTACCTCCTCGAGCAGTTTCCAGCCATTCACCTTGCTGTTTCTTGGTGGACAAAGAGCCAAGCTCTGGAGCAAACAAGGGAGTCAAAATAATGGGAGAGTCAAGATTCCTGCTGGGTGACACCATTTATTGAAAGGCAACCTTGCTTTATCCAGTTCACGCACATGGAGGTAGATGTGCCTGAACGTCTCTTCCCCATGACAAACCAAAGCAATCAGACATACCCAAAAGCTGTAGCCCAACAGAATAAGCCTCTTGCCTTTGTCAAATGACACTCTGAAGCAGGAAAAAAATTATAAAGATATACGATGATTGTCTCCTCGGCATTGCATTTGGCCACGTATTTGTTTATTAAATACTTTTTTCTTTTTAAGCTAGCTAAAGAAAATATTCTTGAATAGGGTTAGTTCTTAAAGCAACAAACAGAAAAAAATGAGTATATAATAAAATCAAATGATAGCATGTCAGAGCTGGAAAGGACCTTGCACCATGGTCCTCATTTATTCCAGGCAACCTCTGGAGCACAGGCTCCATCAAGGTCACCCCTGTCAAGGTCACCAGGGCAAGAAGAGCGAGGACTTGAAAACGCTTCTCAAGTCCCAGTCCAATGTTGTTCCCAGCCCGCTACACCACATGCTTCACTGCTAGAGCCATTCTTATGTAGGGTGATGTGTTTGTTAACATCTACAGTGGCCCATCTTTTCCAGTAAGGATTCAACCCTTTTGAATGGTGATCTCTGTTCTCTTTTCATGGGCACCTTTGCTTCTTGCAGCCAGACTCATGGCTACCACAAGGAACTGGCAAGAAAGAGAGACAGTGACTTTCTCACAAAGCAAGATGGACACTCACCCCCAAAGTTCTTGCATCTCCGGCCTTTCTCATCTTCCACCTGCAGTTATGAGTGAGCTGAGGCATTTTTAGGCAGACTTCTTGGCAAATTCTAAGGATGGTGGAAGAAGCAGGGAAACCAAGAATATACTGAGGGTCGAAGGGAATTCCAGTGAACCAGGCTTGTTGTGTCCCCAAGAGCACAGAGGAGCTCCAGGGCTAGGTAGGGAGGGGCTCAGCCTCTGTGTTCATTTGTATGACTGCTGTCATCACCCTCTTTCCCCTAACTGCACTCCAGGAGGGGATTTTGGTCTGCTTTATTCGCTGCTGTATTCCCAGGGCCAAGGACTGTGCCTGACACATGATGGATGCCCAATAAATATTTGCTAAATGAATGAATAGCTAAAGGGAAGAATCTCTCCACACCTCAAATAAGTAATTAGAGGCAAGAACCACTCTAAGCCAGCAGAGGTGGAAAAGGGTTTGACTCAACTGGGGGTTGGGGGGGATCCTGGGGTAGGGGATGGTGACACCTGCCCTTAAACCCAACTGATTACTCTGAATCCCACTCAGTGGGCTCTGTGACCTCAGGTAGGTAGCACATTGAAACACCCTGCTCCTCTTGGTAACTGTCATAGAGTTCTCTGGTCCACAGGCTTCCCATCTATTAGAATGCCTGGGGACACTGTCAAAGCAACTGAACACTGTTCTCTCTGCCCCATTGTGTGTGTGTGTGTGTGTGTGTGTGTGTGTGTGTGTGTGTGTGTGTGTGCGCGCGCGCGCGCGCGCGCATACACACACATCTTACAGTGTTCTCTCCCTGGCGTGGCCCTCCTGAGCTGTTGGTTCTACACTCTGGCCCTCACCTATAGGGGCCCAACTGTGACTGGATTTGGCCTCTGGCCATACCTGGGAACAATCAAAGTGGGAGGTGACACTAGAAAAGCCAGGAAGAAGTACTGGGATACTGCATGTTCCTGATTCCACGTTCCCTATAATGCTGTCCCAGCAACATGGTCTCGCCACAGACCTCAGTGAATCCCAATTACAGTATGCCTGGTGCTGGCCAATGTCCCTCTGTCCCAGGAAGCTGGGAGGAGCCTTCTAGTTTGTACAGAAACACCTCCTGTCTGGCTTTCATGTTTTCCCTTGCTTTTCTGACATAAACTCGAAATCCTACTCAATCTGCCCCTTGTCTACACATCCCCCAGCTTTCACGAACTTCCTTCTATTCCTTTCTCTGCATACCCACACATGCCTGCTTACCTCCTCTCCTCCCCTTCCCTGTGACCTTACTGGACACCACCTTTTCTTCCTCACATGGTTGTCCAGGAGCCTTGTCCCCACACCATCCTACTCCCCATTAAGCAACCCTAGGCAGAGGAGGCTACTTGGAGGCCTGACATGGGCAGAGGGAGGAAAGAACCAATGAGAAATGACAGTAAGACCCCATCCCTCCAGAAACTACATCACTTGCCAAAAGCCTTACTTAAAAGTCTCCCTACCCCAACTGTGGTAAAGACATTGCAGTTGGTGACCAGGAATTGGTCTCAGCAGGGTTCAGAAATGACAACAAAATTCTAGATAAAATAAGTGAGCAGGGCCACAGATACAAGTGATGCTCAGACTTTCTCTCCCTCCATTAGTTATTTACTAGGACCACTTGAATTTCTCTTCTCAGAATTAATTGTCCCTTAACACCACGACAATTCCTTTTTTCCAACTCTCATGTCCAAAGTAGTCTGTATTCTACCCTCTCTCTCATCTAGGTCTTAATAAAAATCTAATAGCTCCATGTTTTAAAAAATAGTAAGCTAGAAGTGTGGAGTTTACAAACAAGCCACCCTACATAGCCTCTGTAATATTCCACAGGGCAACAGAAGCAGTCCATGAGAATCTGGACTAAAATATGTACAGTTTATACATCCTCTCTCTCCCCTGCACAATTGCTGTTAGATAATAACTAGCACTTTGGACCCTTTTCTTTGGTGGGGGAGGAAGGAGGGGCAGGAGCAGCACTGCAAACGGTGCCAGCAGATGGCGGTGCAGAACCCGGGCTTCCGCCTGCCAAATCATATTCTCCAAACCCTGCAATGAGTGGTGGCTCCTCTGCCTCGGGAGTCAACATTTAACCTGCAGTAGCCACCTGCCTGAGCTGGGAGAGGCGTGCTACCCCTTAGAGACTCTGGGAAGACCGCGACGTGGAGGAATCAGCCTGTCCTGTGACCAGGGGACGCTGGGTCTCTGTTCCGCGTGGGCGCTGCCGCTCCCGCTCCCAGCTGCATGTGTGCAGCTAGCTGCAGGTCCCCGCTGCAGGAGGCTGGCTGAGGGTCTCCGCGAGGCATGACGGGCCACCTCCACAGCCCTGGAAGGGGACTCAGATCTGGCTGATGGCAGTGCTGTCCTTGGGGAAAGTGTAGCTCAGCGGCGCCTCGTGGAGGCTCCCCCCGTCCGTGCTGAGGTCATCATCGTCCGTGTCGTCCAGCACCTTGCTCGGCAGCTTCTTAAGTCTGCTGAAAGAAGAGGGGGCATGTTTCCAGGCCCTGGGCTGCGATTCATCTCTGTTCAGGGGATGAAGGAAGGGTCTTGGGTTCCTGTCTATCCACCCCACTGGCTGGCAGAGAAGCCCACGGGCTGGTGTGCACCTGACAGTTCCTTCAGCAGCAGGGAGCAAACTGCCCGTGGCAGGCTGGTGTTGATAGGAAGGGCTGGGCAGGGCTGGGACAAGTTGGGTAGTACTGATTTTTCCTTTTGCCTCAAACTACGATATGTCTCGTCAGGGTGCTGTTGTTGATCCACGCTCCCCCTTTTTTTAAAATTTTTTTTTAACGTTTGTTTGTTTATTTATTTATTTATTTAGAGAGAGAGAGACAGAGCACAAGTGGGGGAGGGATAGAGAGAGAGGGAGACACAGAATCCGAACCAGGCTCCAGGCTCTGAGCTGTCAGCACAGAACCCGACACGGGGCTCGAACCCACGGACCATGAGATCATGACATGAGTCGAAGTTGGAAGCTTAACCGACTGAGCAGCTCAGATGCCCCCGTTGTTGATCCCATCTTAAATTTTGGTATCTTGTTTACCATGGGCTGTTGGCATTTATTTTTTATAATATTGCATTAATTATCTATCTTGATTACTGAAATTTTTGGTGCCCCCTTAAATGGTGCACCCTAATGTCAGCCCTGGGGCCAGGTTCTTGATAGAAAGGCCCTGTTTACAGGATTCTTAACGGGCTGGGGTCTTCTGTCCATTTACAAGAAAACCACCTATGCCGCCAGCATAGTCAGCCTCTGAGAAAGGCTTAGCTATATGGATGAACATGAATCTAATCTCACCCTGCACCCCAGTGACCTTGGGGCAGGTAAAGTGACCCCCACCCCCAGTCCCCTTATCACAGCAGGGGAGCTTTAGAAATAGCTCTCTCCTGAGATAGTCTAGTCTTCATGAGGATATGAGCCCAAACCTTATCTTATTTCTCCCTACAAGCAGGAGTCCTAAGTGCTGGCCTAAGAGCTGCCTTCTCCATGGTGGTATGAGCTGGGCCTCCTGCTTTGAGCCTTGGTTACCCCTTATGGCTAAGAGGGATGAAGTGCCCAGCTAACATCAGGAGACTGGTTTGGGGATGACACATATGAGACCCGAATGAACAGATGGGGTGACCCAAGTGGATGCAGCCACTCTCTAGGATGGGATGACCCCTCAAGGCGACAACAAGGAACTGGCTTCAGACACCAGGAGTGAGAACGCCCTGAAAGCGCCAAGTTCTCCTCAAATGTCAGAGGAATCACGGTCCCCACGGGGCCACCACGCTCACCCACCTTAGGTCCTTCTTCATGGAATTGAGCTGTCCCTGCAGCTGCTCGTTGACATCCATCTGTTCCTCCAGCTCCCTCTGCAACTTCTTTTTGGAACTTTCTAGTCTGTCAATTTCCTCCTCAGCCTCCTCCACCTGTCGCTTCATTGCTTTCAAGCGCAAACTCAGCTGCATTGGGAGAGAGGGCAGGTTGGGTGCTAGCTGGTCGCCCAGTCCAGCCGGGAAAGAGAAGAGTCCAGCACAGACAGGCCAGCAATCCAGCCACCATCTCCCCAAGAGACCGAGAGATGGCAAAGGGAGCAACCAGTCTCAGCTCAGGGGCTAGGGCTTACTGAACCCCCTACTGAAGTAGGCTACAAAGGCCACAATGCTCTACGATGCACCTGCGGCGAGGGGAAGAAGGGACTCAGCCTCCACAACTCCATCACCCTCCTATCTGGGGTGTAAAATCCCATCTGGGAATGAGGGTCCCTCACCTGGTCCTTCTGATCAGTCAGGGACAGGTGCTCATCGTCCACCTGCATCACCAGCTCCTTCACCTTCCGCTCCAGCCGTCGGTTGCTGAGCTGGAGGCTGGCCCGCTCCCTGGAAAGGTGGGGGGAGGGGGGGGGGCGGAGAATGAAACCCTCTCATCTCAGCCCCTCAGGAGGCCCAGGGCAGTCTGCGGAGGAGGGGAAGCTCCAGCCAGGCAGCCTGGTCAACGTGATGGTTAGGGTGGGAGAACACGACAGTATGGGACGAAGGGGCTGTTCCTGGACAGGTGAGGGAAAGGGTGCCCTATGAAGGGGAGTGACCCGCCTAAAACCACAGAGTCAGCAACAGGCAGAGCTGGGACTGGAGCTGCCCTGAGTTCTTCCAGTCCCAGACTCTACTTTTACAGCAGAGGGTCCCTGACTGCCAGGGTGTGAGCATCACGGGTCTCAGGCTGCCCCAGCCCGGCCCCAAAGTCCTACTGAAAAACCGATAGTGCACAGTGCCGTATGCACACGCACCTCACCCCTTCCAGGAAGTTGAGGGGCCAAGAGTGAGAACGGAGGCCAGTAAAGCTCAACCCTGGTGCTGACCCCCAGGCTGTGACCTTAGAGCTAGCTGCAGAGAATCTGCTGGAAATGAGTGTGGCCCTCTGATCCCAATGCCTCCCACCCACTGTGGGGGTCCCACCAATCTCTGAGATGGCACTTGCCCTCTGCTCCAATACCTCTGGCCCCCGGGGCAGAGTCAACCTCCTGCCTCTAAACCAGCTCAACCTCAGTAGCTTATGAGGCAGCGTGGTCTGGTAAGGGGTGGGGAGAGGGGCAGCCGCATGGTGGGGAAGCCGGGGACTCAGGAGTAGGCTGCCTGTGCTGTCGTCCTGCTGATGTATATTCAGCCTGGTTACCTTCCTCAAGCACTCACTGGGACGGGTCTCGGTTTTCTCATCCATTGTACCTGCTCTACCCTCCTCACGTGAAGGCCCATGAGGACAAGAGACACAAATGGGAAAGCACTCTGCAGTGTGACCACCACTACGTGCCAGGCCTCTGCACCGCAGCTGGTCCTGGTGGGGCTCACCTCTCCTCGCTCTCCAGACGGTCCTCCAGCTCAGCGATCCTGGCCTCCATCTGCACCACCAGCCCCTCTTTGCTGGACCTGTAGGAACCTTCCAGGTGGATAATCCGGCTCTTTAAGTCCTTGTTCTAGAATCAGACGGGGGTGCTGTGAGGGGTGTGTGTCTGCCGCACTCTCTGTGCAGGTTTATAGGGTGGAGCCAGCATTTGGTGGGCATCTGTGATAAGGCTGCCTTCCGTGACAGGGTGCATGGCCCCAGGGGACCTAGGGAAGCCAGCAACGTCTCCAAGGAAACAAGAGCACTCAGCTCCTGGCAGGCCAAGAGAAGAGGTTCTACCACGTGCCCTTAGGAGCCCAAGTGAAATCTTTGGCTGTCCTAGGACTCCTAGATGTCAGGCAAGAGGCATGGCCTTGTTCTTCTGTCAAACCTATCGGGGGTGGAGGAGGCAGGAAAAATAGGCTCCTCCGCCAATAACATACATAGTATTCAGTGAAGAATTTACGTCAACGGCATGTAAGAGAAATGATTCAAATAAGCTTTGAGCAACTCACGGCTTTTTCATTTCTTTTGCGTTAAAATTTAGCCCTCTTAGGATCCAGAAGACACCACCTGCAATTTCCCCTCCCCAAGCTGCTCAACCTCCAAGCAGATTTAATATCATTGGGAAAACCTGTCTGGAAAAGACCTTGGGAACACCTCCACCTCTCGGGTGGGTTATGTCCCAGAGTTCTTTGGATGCCATGCAAAGACGACCCTGTTGGGGGTGGGGGGGGGTGGTCTAGTCCAAAGCCAGCCTCACCTGTCTCTCCAGGGAAATCTTGTCACACTCTAAATCCTGCTTGACAGCTCTCTCCTGGAGTAGCTCGCCCCTCATCTGCTCCATCTGCACCAAGCAGAACAAAGCCAGCAGTGAGACAGGCTGTCTCTAGATCCTTCAGGCTCAAATGGTTCCCGGGTACCAAATCCTAACTGCCAAGCCAGCTCCTCTTCATCAGGCCATCTCCTCTTGGGGGCAGGAGCTGTTTCGCAGATACTCTTGGTTTCGTGATGATTGCAAAGATAATGACACAAAAAGCAGTAATGGTCATAGCAAACCCTGCTGCTATGGACTGAATTATGTCCCCCCTGCTCCCCCCAAAAGATACAGACTCCTTGTATCTAAGATATGACCTTATTTGGAAATAGGGTTTCTACAGAGGTAACCAAGCTCAAATGAGGTCATTAGGGTGGGCCCTAGTCCACATGACTAGTGGCCTTATAAAAAGGGGAACTCTGGACAAAGGGACAGATATGCAGCCGGAAAAGATGGCCATGTGAAGAGAGACACATGGAGAGAGAGGATTGGAGGGAGACATCTATCGTCAAGGAATGCCTAAGGGCCAGAAAACTGCCAGAAGCTAGGAAGAAGCAATGGAGCGTCTCCACAGGCCCAAGGGGAGTATGGTTCTGCTGACACTTTGATTTCAGACTTTTGGGCTCCAGGACTGTGAAATAACACATCTGTGTTGTTCTAGGCCACCCCATTGGGGGCATTTTGTTACAGCAGCACTAGAAAACTGGTACACCTGCTTAGCACTCCACAAGCACTAGCCTGTTACGTCCCCACAACACCCCCAGGAAGTAGGCAGTACTATCTCTGCTCGGGGCACCGGGGCTTAGAGAAGCTCATGAATTTGTCTGGAGACCAACCACTCCAGCTAGCTCGCCCAGGACCGAGGATGTTCTCAGGACACAGGACTTATGATGCTAAAACTGAGTCCAAACCGGGATGAGTCAGTGATCCAACCTGACCAAGATCTACAGAACTAGTAACGGGGGGCTGTAGTATTCATCTGAGTTCCTGACTGCTGCATTACAAGTTCAAAGTTCAGAAAAGGCTTCTACTACAGTTAGCATACCTCAGAATGCTGCTAGATTTCTCCCTTCATGTGCCACCAACAAAAGTCAGCAAGAATACTGGGCAGCTCCCGGTGACCTGGCAAAGCCTAAATGCTACCGAGGATTTCTTCTGTATTAAGAGAAAATGAGACTAGCTGAGCAGCACCCAGAAAGAAGTCCTATTGCCTGCCTCTGTTTCCCATTCCCAGCGGGCTTTAGGCAGCAGTGAAACAAGCACCAGAGGCAGAGGCCCCAGACCCTGTTCCCAGGACTGTCCAGCAGAGGGCAGCCTGAAGAGGCCAGGAGAACTGACAGGGGAAATAAAACCCACCCCCTCCCCTATAAGGTGGGGGTTCAGCCTGGGTAAGAGGTGTACGCACGGGAGTGCCTGGATACCTGGGGAGCATCTCTAACAATCTCACCAGCCTGGCCTCCACTGGGATTTTCATCACCTGCACAAGCACCTGAGGAAAAGAAAAGCTCACCCCTCCCCCCCATCTGCCTGGAAAGCAAGACCCGGGGGTCCCAGGAATAACAGGAGACACGACCCTGCTGGGCCACACTTGCATCTCCTCCCTTCTCCCACGGTCCCTGCACTGTGCGTATGGTATGTCTGGCTTGGAGTGGGTGACAGGGAGTGCCGAGGAATAAGGCAGGCGATAGGCAGGGCCTGGACATGGAGGAGGCTGGGACTCTGCCCACAGATGAGGGGGTATCTGTGCAGTCAAAACAAAAAACTTTCACATTTTTGCATTTCTGACTGGCAGGGTTCAGAATTTTACAACAGGGGACACTGATGCCCAGGGCAGTTATACATGTGACTGGAGACAGCAGGACTAGAACCCAGATCAAACCTACTCACAGCCCACGACTCCACCTGCCCTGGCTCTCTGGACCAACCTGCAGAAAAGGCTTCAAATGGATCTAGGGTTCGCATGCAGCTGTCTTGTAAAACCCAAGGGGAGAAGGCAGTCTCCTTAGGGCATCCTTGCATGCAGTAGGGAAAAATGCCAGCAATGCAAAGGGTCAGCAGGCAGAGCGTGGAGAATTCTGCCTCGTGACCTGGCTCCCTCCCTGCATGGCCCCAGAGCCCTTGAGAATCACATGCTATAAAGGTGCTGGAATATTCCTGTAACTGCCACAAGAGCACAAAGTGCACAGCTAATGAATGCGGGCTCACAGCCCACTCGGAGCGGGGCCTTTGCACACACCACACCATGCACGGAGGGTGTCAGCACGGCCGGGCCACGGGACGGCAACGTGCCTCCCGGGCGGAAGCGTCGCGTTCACGCCCCTGGGCAGAGGCCAGGACTCCACTGAGAACGCGGTTAAACTGTCACTGTGATGGGAAGTAATTACACAGACGAGCAGTGGCCGCCTGGCTCTTCTTCTGGCTCCAAGTTCACTTGTGTGTGACCTGAGTCGCCTCACCTTTGGGAGGCAGACTCGTCTCTACAACAAGGCACTCGAACAAAACAGCCTGTGAAGGCTCTTCGAGGTGGCCAAAAGCAATGTACAGTGAAAGCACATTTTGGTGGCTCTGCCACCCTCTGTGGCTCTCCTGAGGAAGCCAGAGGCCCCTGCCCCCATCCCTGCCACAGAGGAGCCACCCCATCTCTCTGGACTCTGAGGAGTGTCCCCGGAAAAGGCTTGCCCTGTCAGGTGCCAGTGAGCGTGTGTCTGTGAACACACCAACTTGCCTGCTGGGGAACAGCGGGTCTTAGGATGATAGGATAGGTCAGGATACACTACACAATCAGCCCCAGGACGCTTAAGACCAACGCAGGACCTGCCCTCAGTATAGCCGTGTGGGGGACAAAGGAACCAGTCCTGTATATGCAGCACATGACAGAAGTCACAGCCCAAGCTCACAGGACCGGGGAAAGAGACCCTCAGTTGCAACCTACCTGAGAGGTCTGAGGGGAGCAGGAGAGGGAATAGAGCTTGCCAAATCAGGGCCACTGGTGAGTCGAGTGGCAGGTGGGAAACAGGATGGGCTGCTGGAGGAATTGCACACACAGGGACAGGGGACAAGCAGGTTAAGAGATGGGGGACAGGGAGCAGTCACATAGGGCCTGTCAGAACAGGTGACAGGAGCAAGCATGGAGACTGCACTCACTAAAGGAAATCTTGAGCATCTTTACAGTGCTGTCTCATTTTGTCCTCACCGCCCTGGAGGAGGTAGGTCCTGTTAATAGCCCCATCAGTCCCTGGAGCCCAGGAGAGGCTGTGGACACAAGTACGGAGACTGGGTGACACCAGCTGAAGCCGTGGGACTGATGAGACCCCCAAGGTGAACTGTATGACGAGGACCCAGAAATGTGCCCTGGGGAGCATACTCCCCCAACTCCATTAGGGGAGGCCGGGAGGAAGCCAGGGCACGGCCCTGTCCCCAAAGCCAAGAAGGGTGAGGATTGAGGAAGGTCAGGCATAAGGAAGCCCAGGAAAGAGCACCTGAGCAGGACAAGAAGTCCACTCTGGAAGGCTCAGCAGAGGGGGGAGCCCAACCACAAAAACTGGGAAGGTGCGGGGCATGAAGAGGTGGGTCAATACCTCTCCTTGAACTCCAGCGGTAACAAGAGTCACCTACAACTGGAGGGCTGGGGACGTGAGGTTCCCCAAAGAAGACTGCCACAGAGGGGCCCCAAACCTATCAGCAGGCAAGGGTGAGAATCACGGAGGAGAGGAAAATTCTAGATGCTGGACAGTAACGAGAAGGGAGCCAGACAGGGAGACTGACCGTGTATGGGGAGGGACAGGATGCAGGCCCGGTGCCGGGGGAAGCATGGAGTAGGAGAGACCGTTCTCTGAGTCTCTGAGAGAGCATAATGCAGGACTTAGGGGAGGCAGGTGCCTGTAGCTCAGAGGCATGGAAGGGAGGAAGAGAGTGAGGGAGGGGAGGAACGGAAAATTATTTTCCCCAAGTGTGGATTAAGGAAGAACTGCAGGTTAACAGTTGCTGTGAGATGTAAGGCCAAAAAGTACCAAAAGACAGTAATAGGCCAGCAGAGCAGAGGCAGAGGTCTCACTGCAGCTGTTTACAGCATCTGCTTTTAGGGGGTGGGTGGTGACTGCTACAGCTATGCTCCAGGCCTGAGGACGGAGCAGGGACATACCAAGAAGCAAAAAGCCCCCGGTGACAGGTGCGGTGGGGCAACTCCAAGTGTCCTGGGCACGTGTGGGCCCTTCAATCCTCCTAGCACTCTGTGAGGCAGATGTTATCACCCCATTTTCCAGGTGGGAGGTTCAGGAACTTCGGAAGCAGTTTTGGGATTCTAACCCAGGCTTTCTGGCTAAAAATCATTCACTCCTTTTCTCCCTCTTAGCACATGTGGGAAAACCCCCGTCTCTCAATGAAGGGCAAATCCCACAAGGAGAGAGCATTCTGGCGGGAACTTCCACAGAGGAGTGAGGCAGACAGTGCCAGGGAGGGACTCGAGGACCACCAAGGGGCCATGCAGTGCTGAACCCAGACCGGGAGTTCAAGACAAACCTGCAACTTAAAGACGCAGCCGGTGCCCAAAGCCTTGTTCCCTCAGTGCCCCTTACTGGAAAATCTGGGTCCTACCAGGACACGGGCCTCCCAGTGCAAACGAACACTCAGAGGGTCAGCATCCCAGAGGCCTCCACAGGTTCAAGACCTCCCTGGAGAGCCCAGGGCAAAGGGTGATACTCCAAAACAAACAAACACACAAAAAAACCGAAAAACAAAAACAAAACAGTAATTATTTATACTTCACCACATCCCCTCAAACGATGACTATTAAAATGCAAAATATTTGCACTTAATAAAATGCACTATTAAATGCAAAATAAATCAGAGCAAAGAACAGGAAGGAACAAATGTGCAACCATAAAACCTAACAGTTAATGTGACCGGGCCATCAATTTTTCTCGAGTCTTTTGCAATCCAAGGCTTTTAGCAGGCAGGACAAGTTTTCTTCGGTTCTTCAGAAAGAACAACCTGACAGAAAATTCCAAAATAAGTCCACTGCGTGGAGCATTATACAAGGAATACCATGTGAAGTGACGGATGCCACTCCCAAGGCTGGGTTTTAGCTCTGCTCAATACAGTGATCTCTAGGATGGGCCCAATGACTTGAGAAGATTCTATATCAGATCCTTCTTCCTCTCACCCGCACTGGCAGGAAAGGAAAGGAAAGAAAAGGGGAAGGGGAGAAAAGAAAAGAAAAAAGAAAAAAGAAAAGAGAGAAGAAAAGAAAAGAAAAGAAAAGAAAAGAAAAGAAAAGAAAAGAAAAGAAAAGAAAAAAGAAAAGAAAAGAGAAAAGTCTCTGGCTTGGCCAGCTTCCTCCTTTGGACTAGAGAAGTAAATCTGAGTCTGGGAAAATACTTCTTTATAGAAGTTTAGTGCTTCATATGCTGTTTACCCTTCAACTATACTAAATAGACCAAATAAAAACTTCCAATCAAATTAGAAACAGAACAGGAGCTGAAAGCAACAGTTTATCACAGCTGGACTGAAGGAATGCTAAACCTAGAACATTCCAATCGGAAATAACAGTATCAGACTCCAGTGGGGTTTATGTCAGAGGCACCCATGACCTGAGCCAGCGCTCAGGATTAAAAGCAGCTGCTCCGGGTTAACAAGAAGCCAAACATATTTATGACTGCTAATAACAATATTTCATCCCATCACCTATGTTTACCACTGGGCTGTAAAGGGCCTTGTGACCTACACTCCTGGCTGGTGTTAAAAATACCAGGAAGATCCTCAATCATAAGAGAGGAAAATCATTATTAACCAACTATACACATTGGGTTTGGAGCAGCCCATACAGCAGCAAGCAGTTCCGAGAGTAGGATTGTTTTAATTACAAGGAAAAAAAAAACCCATTTTGATCCTTCTGTCACTGACTACAAAGGAGTACCATATCCTAGAGGATGCATCATCCTGGTGCAGACTGAGGAGCAGACTGGCGCCCACCACCTGGGAATGACTGCACAGGCCTGCAACCTTATCCACTGGGACTTATCCTATAGTTGCCAAGGCAACAGCAAAGCCTCACTCAGCCCCTAGAAAGACCATAAAGCCACCCAAAGCTCTCCAGTTGTTATTTTTCCTCTTGTCTGGCAGCTGCCCATGTCAGATCAATCACCTTTCCACTAGGCTGGGTTACCTTGGCCTCTGTGGACAAGAAAATGCCTCTCCATTTAGGCCCAGCCCTACTGTTAACTGTTGGTACTCAACCACCAGCAATGACACAGCAATGCCCAGTGAGCTAGAACATCAGCCTGACACATTTAAAACCAATGCTGGGCCTCTTTCACTATGTAAATTCTGGACTCACAGGACAATCAAGAGAAGATCAGGTGAACATAAACCCTCATCCGTATTAAGAGACACCATGGCTTCATCTTTCACTTGGGAATAGAGCCCCTAAATGTATTTGGGGGAGGGGGCAGGTCTTTACCAGTCTTAGTCTAATGCTGGGATGATGGGAACAGGTGGGAAGCAATGGCTTTGGAGCCAAATCCTAGGTTCTCCTCTTACAAGCTTCATGACCCTGGGTGGCCACTTACTCACAAGGCCTGGAAACAGCGACAGAAAGCATGCACAGCACAGGGCACAGCGCCCAGCACTTAGGGAATCCTCAGTAAAGACAGCTATTGTAAATGGTTTTGGAGGAAAGAGAGCAAAAAGGATTTCTCTGGATTTAAACAGACCAAACCCAGTAAAATATCCACCATTTAAATGAATTTTCCTTCAATTTACAAGTTAGAAACCTTCCTGCATATGGTGAACCCATATTTGGTTTCAAAAACAGAAACCTCTGTTTTATAGAATAAGCTGTCACTTTATCAGCTCTAAATTCATCCCTCTCCTTCCTGTTAGCCACATAGGAAAACAAAACACAAGCATCCAAAAGTTTGAAAAAACTTTTCTATTAGGATTCCCTGAATCCATCAGTCTGAAAAATAACATCCTGAGCATGTATGGAAAAGGCCTTATTAGAGTTCATAAATAACGTGTCCAGCACTTGTTGAGTGTCAAATGTATGCATAAGAGGAGGGGGAAAAAAACACGGAAAGGATAGAATGTTTGATCTCAAAACTGCCTTTCCTATTTTCTGTCCCTGGAAAAAGCCCAGTTGAGCTTCCTCCTGGTCTCCCGTTCACCTGTCCCAACCCAATCACATTAACCTTCTAGAATACTATGTAAGCTTCTCTGTCTGCTCCACAACCTTCGATGGCTCCCCACTGCCTTCAGGATAGGGTCCATTCAATACCCTCAACCTGCCTCTCCAAATTTATCTCCTATTATTTCCTTATGGAAACCAGAAACCTAATCAAGCCATAGCAGTCCATTCATTGCTCCTTGAAAACACTGCAAATATCCTACTTCCCAATCTTTGTTCACACCATCCATTCTATCTAGGATTCCCTTCCCACTCCTTGGTTTGTCTAAATCTTACCCTTTCTTCAAAACTAGCCCCATGGTCTTCCCTGCTATGATGGCCTTCCTCTAAGAACTCCCATGGTCACCCCTGCTATGATGGTCTTTCCCTCATTACCTGCCTACATCTCACACTTGGCATTGAGTATCTGCACTTTTTCTTGTTAGTTACCATTTCTGGGGGCATGGTCCATCTCTTTAAACACAGCACTCAAGGACAGGGACCACTTTTGATCATTTTGCAGCCTTACCACCACATGCTACTTATGCACACAGTAGGTATCCGTCATACGTTACAGGCACTGGTAGATAGAACACTGGGGAGTCAGGAGATCTAAGGCAACTAACAACTAACTGGCTGTGTGAATTGGCAAGATCGTGGGTGGCCCTAGGCCTCAGATCTCTTGTGCACTGCACGAGAAGTCTGGGGAGAGGAACTTGGAAGTCCTTGCCAGATCTAAGATTCTCTGAAATGGGCTGGCCATTTACTGATACTTCCGGACAACTTTTTTCCCCCGAGGTTTTCCACAAAAGCCTTCCCACTAAGACTAGGGGAAAAATGAGAGATGTTTGGGGGGAAGCGAAATTCAGAAAGGGAGCTTGTAAGAATGCAGGATTTAAGTAAGAGCTGTAACCTTTTCCTTTTCAATTTAGAGAGAACAAGACCCAAAAAGTATAAATTCCCCATGTCTTCTCTTTTCAGAGCCTGATAGCAGTTTGCTGAGCATCCAGAGCTGACGTTATAAATCAGCTTGGAGATATGAGACAGGCACCATTTCCTGTTCTTTAGGAGATGTCCCTGTTAAGGAGGTGTCATAGGTTTGAGGGGGCAGAGAAGAAGGCATCTTAGTTTTGGAAGTTTCCCCTTTCTCTGATTCTGGCAAGAAGGCAACAGGCACATGGCCCTAGACGTTAAAGTAAGTAGATTGAAATCAGGATCCAACCATCTATACCCTTCCTTGGAGCCTTTAGGAGAGGAAAAAAAAAAAAAAAAAAGGCTCAGATTAACCTTGACATTGACTGAGAATTAAATGTTTTCCAGTGAGGCAGGTATTTGGTCAACCCATTTCTCTGCACTATGCTTCCTCACGAATCCAGAGGCAGCAAAGGCCAGAAGAGGGGCCCTGGGCACTGGATCAGGAGACAACACTTCAAGTCAGGAGTTTTGTTTTGTTTTGCTGTTGTTTTTTAGCAATTCCTACATCAATTTGAACATGATGCTCCACTCTTCCGCTTAAAACAGATACCAGGCTTCACCTTCCCTCCCTACCTCAGAGAGGGCAGGGCGCAGAAAGGAAACAGAAGAGGAAAACAGAACGAACAGGACAAAGACGCTGGAGACAGCAGAACCCTCTCTTCAGACTTGCAGCTCAGACACAGGGAAGGATGGGGAATTAAAGAGTGTCTCAGAGACTTGGTTATATGCAGCCAGTCATGGCACCTCAATGTTAGAATTTGGCGAAGCCTCCAGGAATCTCCTGAACAAACAGCCTCACTTTCATAGACTTTAGAGACTGCGCTCAGAGAGGCTAGGACTTTCCTGGAGCTCCCTGGGGCTGTTGCAGCAGTCAGGCCCTGGACTGAAAGTCTGGTGCTCTTTCCAGCAGTTCTATGCCTCCCGTGCTCAGGTGAGAGAAGGAAGAAGGGGCCAAAAGAAACTGATTTAAGTGATCGGTGTTCTTAGTTTTAGGCCATCAGCTGAGCAGAGGGAGGCAACCACTTTCTGTGTCACTGGGTCTGTGTTTTGGTTTTGGTGTAAAACATGGGGTCTGGGAGTCTGTTTTCCCTGCCTGGTTAGGGACTGGATGACAGACGTTCCCCCCATTCCCTGAATACATCATGAGAAGCATTAGCAAAACAAATTCATGGCCACTTCTGTTATCACGAATGCTCAGCAGATCCTGAAATGCCCTGTGGCAATGTGGCCGCTCAGCCAAGCTGGCAGGAACATGTCACCAAGCAGCTTTTATACCAGTGTAGGAACTTAACAAAATGCAGACTTTAGCAAGAACCCATGAGGGCTCAAGTGTCAAGGCTGGGCTCCCCATCTGGACTTCAGATTTTCACGAGAGTCTTCTCTGAGCTTCTGCAGCTCCGGCTGGTTGGGCTGCCAGCACCCTAAGCAGGATGCTACCAGCACAGCACAGAACACGCAGGCAGAACTGAATCTGAGCTCAGTGGGAAGGGAGGACGGAGCCTCGGATTGCAAATTCTTCACTCTCAGAAGCAAAACAGCAGGACTGTCGTGCTTGTTTGCAAAGAGCCTGTCAGTAGGGAAACAGTGGCAAATGGAGAAGAAGCCAGTGATTCCCCTCTGACTCTGAAGAGGAGCTACCAGCTTGGAATGGCACTGTCCCCAGTCATTGGCACCTCCAGTTTTTGGGCATCCTGAGGCGGGGCAAAGGTGGCGCATGTGGATAAGTAGAAGAGTGAGTGACCTGAGGAAAGTGCTGCTTTGGATAAAGATTTTGCCCAAATTAACTTGCCTTTCTCAGATTTTTCATTTTAATCCTTTATACAGATATTTTTCTCAATTATACGCAGCATCATCCAAGGCTTTTAGGTTTTGTTTGCATTGTTTAATTAAGAAGGTGCCCAAACCAAGTCGAGTGGCAAAGAGCTTTCCAAATGTCTACGTACAGCTGCTCCAGGACCATGCTCAGCCCAGCATACAACTGAGTTGTCACTGAGAGTACATCCCTTCAGGTTTCTACAGGCAGCCACATGTATCATTTGTAAATGAAAGGCTGAGATTAGAGAATACAGGTTCTCTTCAAAACTGCCACTGCGTATTTTGAATCCTGTCCCATAATGGTTCCATGTGTGATCACTCTAAACTTTTTTTTAATTAAAAAATGGGAAAAAAAAAATTCAGAACCCTTGGGATTACATGGAGTGTAGTTTGGGAAATGAGTTCTATTATCTACGGTGTGAGGACAGAGAGAACTGCCCCTGCTATCTCCAGGTGCTGCTGTAGGGATAGATAAAAGATAAGGGGAATTCCTTCCCTTTGAAAACTGCAAAAAGCATTCACTTGGAAGGGACTGTTATTGTATGGTGACTGCTTCCTAGGTGTCTCTATTGCTTCTCAAAGGAAAAGTCTGCACCACATCACTCACTTTCCATGGCACTAACAGTGTCAGCCACAAAATTTCACGCAATTGTTTGTTGAACTAATGATTCTTAGAGCCTCTGCTCTAAAAGCACTTTGCCCATCATGGCCAGTAGATTGTTCCCCATAACCACTCTGGAAACTTCCACCTTGCGTGCTTTCAGTTATACGTTATATCTCTGTCTTGGTGGCTTACTATGGGGAAGACTACTCAGTCCTCCATCGTTTCCAAAGGGCAAGAATTTTCTTCCCTCCTCTGGCCAAATCCGTGGGTTTAACTTCTCACATTTCCTTTTTCACGAAGGACAATCCATTCATCATTCAACTACACACAGTACCTGTTCCCTGCTCCGAGTGATCCTCTCAGACAGCAAATCCGAATTATTTCTTTCTTCTTCCAGTTCCATCTCCAGCTGAGACACCTTGTCCTAAGAAAGAAGGAAGACACAAACACACCCAATGGAACTTGCGATGACCCGGGTTAAGGGCAAGTACTGCCCTGTGGAAAGAAAACCTCAAGGGAAGATCAAAGCAGGGGATCCTCAGCGTTTGGGGAAAGGACGTGTCTATTTCCCACAATGCCCAAAAAACTGTGTTTTATTGCTTTCATAAGGTAAAATGTAATTGTGCATTTCTAAAATACATATTATCCCAAACCCTAACATAAGCACTAGGGATATTTTAACATGTTTCCTTCATGTCTTTTTCCCCCCCTCATGAATCAAAGATCTACCTAAGATCTACCTAAGGCTAAGGTCTCCAAGTTACCTGTTAAAAGGGAATGTGTGTGCTCAGCTATCATCCAAGACATACTTCTCTAAATATTCCAAGCTCTGGACAATGCTTTTCTCTCTCTGCTGCTCAGGGTTTCCTAAACCTTGCAGGAGTAAAGTCTATGACATACTTTTGCACCTGCTTGTTTCTTCTAGGGAACCTCATGCACTTTGCACTGTGGAGTCCCAAATCTGCACCAGAGTAACACAGAGACAGTGGTGGTCCATTCTGTTAAACCAGTCATTACAGAAGAACTGTCATCTCTTTCTTCCTTGCTGGGCCTTCATTTAACACCACGGAGAGCTAAGAGAAAAGCATTTCGAAGTAGCTGTGTGTACAAAAAAAGAGGCTTCTAACACAAACCACTCTGCTTGTGGGGTTTGCGCACATGTTTCTCCTGTCACTAGCCAATTTGTCATATGTCTGGGTTAACTCAGAGCCACGCACGCTAAAAAGCAATTAGCATGGTGAGTTTTTAAACATGAGTCTGTAGCATCTGTACGTAAACACTGTCTCTGCAATTGTCAAAGTTGGCTGACAAGCTATGGACGCCTCTGTAAATGCCAAAAATAAGACTCACAGAACTCATGCGAATGAGTAAATGTCTGTGAATGCCTTCCCTGTTGGTGAACAAAGTCTTTCGGGAACCTAGAAAGCTCCCTCCCCGGAGGCTGAGAGTCCCAAAGTCCAATCTGGAAGGGAGAGCTGGGTTCCGCACCAAGCCCCGTGTTTGTTCAGTGGTTCCTGACTCCTCCAGGGACAGTTTTGCCTTTGTCAGAAATCACCAAGGGTCCACAAGTGCTGTGTTTACATAAAACAGCCTCTGAGTTTCTGAGTCTAAAGAAAACGCCCAATTGTTGAGAAAGCCCTGGAATCCCAAGAATTAACTTGCTAAATGCAGCAAAGGAACAGGAAAGATATTAGTCCCAGCAAGACAGTCCTGCCAGCCGCCTATCAGGGGAGGAGACATGCCTCCCATGTGCGTCACAGAGGTAGGCCCTTGAGAGCTACTAGTCCTGTAACTAATGGAGAAATAACTAAACCACTGCACAGGGGAGAGTGAGGCCCAGCTATGTCACTGCCTCTAGACCTGGAGTTGGCAAAAGGTTTTAGTCAGAACATTCTAGAAGATGACACCCCAATGTTTAGGTAAAAGCACCTCCTCACACGGTTCTCTTCCTGCCTAAAATCTGTACAATTCAAAACCCACCAGGAGCATTCAGGGGGCCACTACACCAAAGGTTCTTACACCACTGCCTGATGAGGCTTTAGCCTGCTTTTAACCAGATTGTTTAGGTCCTTGAAAAATCACTTCCTAGTTAACCAGGCTGACCTTAGCTTTCCTTAAAATGAGCCCCTCTAATGAGATCAGAACGAGGACAACAGCAAAATACACAGCAATCCTACAAAAGAACAACAGAACTGTAACCAGGTTATTCCAGCCTCTAACAAGGGCCCATCTAATAAAATCTTTAATTGTTGAAACATCACTCCCTAGATAAAAATTGCTACTAAGTCTCTTAGAGGTTTTAAAAGTTATTTCTCTTTATTTGCAAAATCAAATAAAAAATTCCATGGGTTTTAAGTTCAAACTATCTCTCTCTGTCCTTAAGCACTTTTATCAAAACCTTGACAATTTTAACTTCTCCCCTTGGCGTGGGGCTGATTCTCTTTCTCTCTCTAAACTCCATTGAAATGTGGGTGTGTGTGTGTTGGGGGGTTGTTGTGGTTTGGGGCTGGTTTTGTTCTTGAGCATTACTCTGTTTTACAGGCTCAGGGAGACTGACGTTAAGGTCCCTCCTGTCATGTTCGGTAGCCTGCTCATGTTCATATTCTAGTCCTTGACTCACACTTATCTGCCATGTTGTGTTTTCACCCTGTGAACTGATCACCTCCAGCTGGCGATTCCAGTGAGCACATCCTGACCTACTGTCTTGGGTTATGTACATACGGTGTATCCAAACAAGAATTGAGCCACAAAGTTTGCCACTAGCTTGGGCAAGGTGGATCATCTGTCAGAAAAAACGGGCCAGAGTCAGGAACAGGAATGGAGCCATGTGGTGAGGCAAGTGAGAGCCAGCAGTCAGCCAGTGTGGGTGCAAGGCACAGCTCAGCCCCTCTTTAGATGTGCAGCCGTCCTACCTCTTCTACAGTGGGAAGCATCTCCAAAGCAATCAACAGGAAATGCTCCATCTGTGTGCCCTTATGTAAAGTCACCTGGCCTCTTTGGGGCTCTGTTTTGTTTCCTCCTGAAGACAACAAGGGCACTGTTTCCATCATTCCTTTCAGCTCTGATGTCCTATGCGTCTACCAACTACCAGCTTCTTCCTCAAATCGAGAAAGGACTACAAAGGTCTGGCTGTTCCAGAAAGTAAAAACCAAAGGCTTAGGTGTGCACGGCTTCTCTTGTGTCCCATGCTCGCCCTCCATAGGCCCCAGCTCACACTCACGCGGCCTACAGACCTCCATCTGCTTGACGAGTCTGCTTCGGTCATCTTTGAGGTGACTCTTGGCCTCCAGCTCATACTCCAGGTCCTTCAGGGTCTGCTCCAGAAGTTGCCTTTTTGTAAGTGCTTCATCCTGAGCTCTCTGGTGGTCCCGTAACTCTTCCTCCATCAGACGCATCTAGAAGGAGTGGGCGGTTATCTGGGCTGCATCAGGAGCACCTGGACAGCATTTGGACACTGCAGAGGCTGACCCCAGCGGTGATCAGGGGATGCCCACGTACTGGAGATCAGAAGACCCTGAGCAAGCTCCAACTCCCTCTGGGTCTCAGTTTCCTCTTCCTCTAGCTACAAGTAGTAATCCCTTGGGTTCTAAATTCAATGTAGTAGATGTTGGTTAGCATCTTGAAATTAAGTGTAACAGAAAATATCAGAGTAGAGCAGTACAAGCAGATAATGCTTTGTGAAACCTTTGTGCCAGATATTCATATATTTGTATGGACGTACCTATTACTGGGTTGCGATGCGAGATGTATTTCTTACCACATAGGTCATAGCCAAAAACACCTGAAAGTCACTGAACTAGGTAAGTGCTTCCTAGAGTGCAATTTATTACCCACCTGTACCGGCATCATCTCAGTGGAGGGTCAAAATCAGGGGAAAATAACAACTGAACTAATGACCCCAAAACAACCTACAGACACAAAATCTAATAATATAAATGTGCAGTATTAGGTGAAAACCTCTGCCTCTAGAAGAAAATCCTGTATCAGCTGTCATAATTTACAGTGTTTTTTTCATCCACAAGGTGGCACTGAACTAAAGGCTTTGAAAAACGTGCCACAAAGAGATTCATACACAAGGGGCTGTCCATGTTTTCTACTTCTCTGGAAGCTCCCTGAGGGAACAAGCCACCTCAGCACACAATAGATGTTCCTTACACATCTGTGTGGATTGATTCAGTGAAGACAAAGGCTATCTGTTTTGTTTCCAACTTCCTTCCCTCTTGGAGCTGGGGTGAAAGCAGTTTTAGGAATAACTACACCAGGGGTTTATTTCCTTCAGAGAGTATATGACAGTGAGTGGCAAACTCCATTAAAGAAGAGCATCCAGGGGCGTCTGGGTGGCTCAATCGGTTAAGCGGCCGACTTCAGCTCAAGTCATGATCTCGCGGTCTGTGAGTTCGAGCCCCGCGTCGGGCTCTGTGCTGACAGCTCAGAGCCTGGAGCCTGTTTCAGATTCTGTGTCTCCCTCTCTCTGACCCTCCCCCGTTCATGCTCTGTCTCTCTCTGTCTCAAAAATAAATAAACGTTACAAAAATTAAAAAAAAAAAAAAAAAAAAAAAAAAGAAGAGCATCCTTTGGGGGTGCCCGGGTGGCTCAGTCAGTTAAGCTTCTGACTTCAGCCTCAGGTCATGATCTCATAGCTTGTGAGTTCGAGCCCCACATTGGACTCTGTGCTGACAGCTCAGAGCCTGGAGCCTGCTTTAGATTCTGTGTCTCCCTCTCTCTCTGCCCCTCTCCCAATTGCACGCGGGCACGCGGGCACTCTCTCTCCCCCTCTCAAAAATAAACGTTAAGAAAAAAGTTTAATTAAAAAAAAAAAAAAAAAACCAGCATCCTTTGAGGGTATTTTCATAGAGAGTTGGGGAAGCCTCAAAGATGGTCTTTGGGGCGGCCCAGCAGGTTGGCCTAGTTTCAGAAGTCCAGTGGAAAGACCTAAGGGAATGGGTTCCTGTCGTGGAGGCTAATCGGAACACCGGACCTTTCTATGACAACAGCATAGCCTTGAGGAAGATCTCTCCAGTTACAGACTTTCATCTGGCTTGGTGGTAACTGAACCAGAGCACAAGGGGAGAATCATCCCAAGGAAAAACAATGATGGAATATTCTTTAGATACTATACTATAGAGCATTAAAAAAAAAAACCTCTCCAGGGGCACCTGGATAGCTCAGTCAGTTAAATGTCCAACTTTGGTTCAGATCATGATCTCACGGTCTGTGGGTTTGAGCTCCGTGTCAGGTTCTGTGCTGACAGCTCAGAGTCTGGAGCCTACTTCAGATTCTGTGTCTCCCTCTCTCTCTGCCTCTCCCCTGCTTGCATTCTCTCTCTCTCAAAAATAAACAGTGAAAAAAAATTGGTTTTAAATCTCTCCAAAATAAAGTTTTAAATTACAAAAAAACCTCTGTGACTCAGTTTCCTTATTTGTAATATGGGATTATCATAAAACCTACCTTAAAGAGCTAAGATGAGAATCAAATGAGATTAATACCCGAAAAGAAGTTTGAGGGTCAGAAAGACTGACAAACCAATGCACAGCCCACACTCCCTTCTTGATACCCTTCCCACTGCCCAGCACATTCCTGTCTTCTAATGCCCAGTATGTCCCTCCTGACGTCTCGCAAGGGCTATGTCAAACTAAGAGTACTCAATACAAATATGCACCAGAAAATACATCACAAGTAAGAATCACAAGTAAGCAAGTAACTTTTGAACCCACTAGTGTTACCTTTAAGTAGTCAGAACTGCCCTTCACTAAGTGGGATTTAGAAAATAAACTGAATAGTGAATTCTGAGTCTTAATTCTCTAACGATTACCTTCATCAGAACTTCCTAGATCCACACCAAAGGCAAAATATGTAAAACATCTATTTCTCTTAAAGCGAAGAAGGCAGTGCTGTGGCCCTGAGGATAAACCACTTTTTTGTTAATGGACAGTTTTAACTCAGCTCAACCGAAACACAGATTCAGGGACAGTGAAGAGTGCAGCTTAAGCTTTTCAAGGATCCAGGGTGACCCTAGCCTGTTTATTCACTTTTGTTTTAAACAACTCCACTGATTTCCATAGCTTAATGCAGGGCGGTATCTGACTGCAGTTTCCTTCCCGAATGATGAGGTGTGTGTTTCTGCCATTTACATGGAAACAGTGTCTCATAGGGTTACACCACAGAGAAAAATCTAAGAAGGGCCATCTTTGCTTTCACCCTAAGAAATCCTCTTTTGGGGGCACCTGGGTGGCTCAGTCGGTTAAGTGTCCGACTTCAGCTCAGGTCCTGATCTCACGACTCATGAGTTCGAGCCCCGCATCGGGCTCTGTGCTGACAGCTCAGAGCCTGGAACCTGCTTCGGATTCTGTGTCTCCCTCTCCCTCTGCCCCTCCCCTGCTCACATTCTGTCTCCCTCAAAAATAAATAAAATGTTAAAAAAAATAAGAAGTTGGAGCCCAGGACAAGGGCAAGAGCTCTTTAAAAAAAAAAAAAAAAAAAAAAGAAATCCTCTTTTGAATTACTGCTCTTTTATAAACAATATAGGTCTCCTGCTGGCCTTAACGAATCTTTCTGGATCTCAGTTGCCTCATCTAACTAGAGGATCTCTAAAGTTCCTTCCAATCCAAAGATTCTAGCAGAACAATAACCGTTACACAGAGAGTTAACAGGAAGTACTTTGCAGGGGTCAATGTGACACTGATTTTTCCAAAATCAAAACAGCACACCATGTGGTTGTTGGTGTTAAGACACCAAATAATCTGAATCTCCCCTCCCATTTGCCATAGAAATGCAAATGACTTTTTTTTTTTTTAACGCCGAAGAGAACTGTGATGTCACTATGCTAATTTCAATGATCTGTGGAGTCCTGTATCATATGATGCTGAAGCTGAGGGGACCTGTTATCAGGGTCCTTCCAGAAGTGTTCTAGAGGTCTGTAATAAATATCCATTGTTCTCTCACACGGTTATAGCACTGACTCATGGGTAACATTTCTTTGATCATCAAAGACATTAAAAGTTTGTTTTTTAAATAAAATCTTGTTTTCCTGTGGAATCTTGGCACTGCTTGTGAAAAAAAAGCAAGTCTTGGAATTAAAAAAAAACCTTAACATTAGTGTCCAGGACATGCAAAGCCTCTACTCTATAGCTTCATGTGTTATCTCATTTCATTACAAAATGATCATTATTTTGTATACTTTTAAAGAGGAAAGAGGAGATGCTCAGAAAATTGGGGTAACTTGCTCAAGGTCATCCAGCTGGCAAGAGGCACAGCGAGAAATCAGCAGACGCTGTACTTGTATTTTAGAGCCTTCAGCTTTCCATTAAAATAATCAAAAACATTCCCTTTTTCTTAGTTCTTTACGAGTCAAGACTGAAGGGAGCTAACATTTGAGTTACTTTGCTCTATTATTCCTAAATATAAAGCTAAAAATGTTTTAATAATTTCAGTACTCATAAATTCCTGAGGATTTCTTTTTGTCTCCACCCATTGTTGTTCTGAAGCTCTTGTCTACCCCAACCACCCTAATAAAAGTCTGTATTTTCTAAATGAATGGCAAAAAGTGATTGTTTACTATAATACTTGCTCGATGATTAAATTAAAATATTAATACACAGGAATCATTTGGGCACAGCTGGGTACACCACTCGTGCTCCACAAATAGCAGCTAAACAGTTGAGGCAGAAAATCTTGAATTAATCAAGAAGATGGCCACATTCAAGTTATGTCAGAGGCCCTAGGACTTTGTGTCTTAGAATGCCATTTGCCCCATGTATCCTAAGGGTTAACACTGAAGAATCAAGCACAAATGCCGTCTTAAGATCTACCCCAAGTCTCTCCTAGAAAGGTTTAAAAGCCGTCTCTGAGGATAGTTTGACTAAGGGGTAAACCAGGAACTGATCCAGCCAGTCATTACCTCATCCTGCAGTTTCATGGCAGTCAGACGTGACTTTTCAGCCTCTAGGGTTTTCTCCTTCAACTGCCTTTGCATTTCTGCAAGCTCCCTGCGATTTTTCTCCTTATACTCATCCAGCTGGTTCTGGAGCTCCAGGGTTGATATGCGGGACACCTCGACAATGTCAGCCATCTGGAAGGGGTGACATGGATGTGAGCCTACCCTGTGATGCCCCACGTGGGGCCAGGGAGCGAAGTCTGGGTCCCATCTAAACACAGAACACACATCTCCTCTTCTTTCTTTGACAACCTCCCCCAAAGACTGTGCAGAGAACCTTGTCATGGGCTGTCCAGGCTCAGTCACCTCTAACTTGGAGGCAGCATGGAGGAGTGAACAAGCACACCCTTTGCAGCTCGATATATAGACCTTGGTCATGTCCTTGCTTTGCCACGTACCAGCTACATAACTGGGACATGTACTTAAACCTCTCTGGGCCTCGGTGGTGTCCTTGTCCTCGTTGGAAATACCAGAATCACAGTTATCTATCCTACAGGGTTGCTGTCAGAATTAAAACAATACGTATAGAATTCTAGTTACAAAATAGCTAGTAAAGTGACTGGTCCATAGCAGGTTATCAGAAAACGACAGGCACTCCTGTTGGCTCCTAGAATGTGGGGAAGCCAGTCAGCTTTGTGCCCTTCTCCTTCTGGGTACTCTGGGGCAGAGATGAGCTGAGAAGACAAGTAGCAACTACTGGCGTTTGGAACTGTCTTTCACGCTCCTGGACAAAAAAGATGGACGCAGACACAGAGATTGTGATTCAGGTAACACCTGTGAAGTCTGCACTTACATGCCAGGCTCCTTTGGGTAATTGTTGAGAGGAGCTGGGCCCAGATTCCAGAGGGTATTTTCTAGACCAGTTTCCCTTTAACTGGGATTCTCAACAAGGCCGAAGAGCTGTTTCAGTGAATCTGGGAATCTGACACATTTGTGCTTAGACTAAGTACAGGTTTCCTTAGCTCCCACCGGGCCCTCCAAGGGCGCTGGGTCCCAATGGTGTTCTGCCCACACCTCTCCCTCCCCTGCCCCTCACCTCCTTCTGCAGTTTCTCAATGGTCTTATCCAGGTGCCATCGCTCATTCTCCATCTCATTCTTTAGTCTCCTTAACTGCTCCTTCTGCTCTGTCTCATCTTTAAGCTTCTCAGACAACTGCTTCTGCTCCTGGGTGGCCCGATTCAGATTTCTCTGCAGACAGCAAGCAAAGTATAGGGCTGTCACCTACCTATCATGTCAGCCAAAGGGACAGGTGGCAGAGGGAATTCTGCAGCCACACTACAAAGTAATCAGACCTGCTACATCAGTGATAAGGAAAAGGAATAAAGCCATCAGAAGACACAAGGACATTGTTGGTTCTGAAATTTGGGAACCCAAATGTGAAGTTGACTTAGCCAAAAACACACTTGAGAATGAAGGGGCAGACAAAGGATTTATTATAGAAATATAGAAAATGGTCAAGGCTGCTGGGGGTAGCAATTAAGGACAGTGTCTGAAAACACGGCATTTTCAAGTTCATGCTTGAAAACTGAGGTAAAGATATACATCAAACAAACCTAAAACAATGTGGCAATTTACATCCTGTGCTATACAGCATTATACTTCATGTTCTAGAATCTGCTCTGCTAATGACTCTTACAGTTAAAATAGCTAAAAATCAATCTATGAGGAAAGAGAACATTGCCCCATAGGTCAAGAGTTCATGTGGGTAGAGGAAGTTGTAGTCAACAGAATCGTGGGTTGGACTCATACACAGAAGAAAAGGGAATGTGGCAATCCACAGGTGGATAAACTTGATGAGCAGAAGGTGTTCAATGGAAAAGGCAGTACTTAGAAAAGTGCAGTGTTATTCAGTGATTCAGCACCAAATCCTGGTATGTACCATAAAATGAAACTATCCTGAGGGCGCTGTTTGCCCTGGGATCCCCCCTGAAGCTCTCACCTCACCCAGTCGCATAGCCTGACATTCTTTTTGTAAGAACATGCAATTCTAAAACAAAATCCTAAAATATCTTAGAAAGATGGCTGAATGTTAAGGCCATTAGTGCAACGATAGCAAGAAGGCGCACAGCTCAGAAGGGAACAGCATGGCCCAGATGTGGGCTGGATCATCTGGAAAATGTTATCGGGTCCTGAGGGCTGAATGTGGGTTAATATAGGTACTGCTTAGGAGCTGTATCTTGGGTCCATGTAGACGCTGTGTAAGGACAATGGTTTATATTCATACAATGCTTAACAGTTTACAAGCTTCTGTCACATGCACCAATTCAGGCATCTTGAAAACACTCCCAAATCGTTTTGGGCACTCCTGGTTTGCAAAGTATAGCCAACCATGCAGCTGGCCAACCCTGTGACCTGGGGCCAAAAAGCCACCCATGGAGGCCTTCTGGCCCCTCCACTCAGTCAGGTTAACTGCACTCCGAGAACCAGCCAACACAGCTGGGCCGCTAAAGTTAATTGCCGCGGTAAACCAAGGTCAACAAAAGCTGTTGGGAGAAAAGAAGGTGGTAAAAGGAAGGTAAACAGAAGTTCAGTGTGGGGGCAATTAGCAGGAGTATGTCCCACCACAGTCCAGCTGGGCACATACCAGAAAGAGGGTCACCTCCTGGGATTTGTGTCTGTGGTTGATTTAGTGGTATTAGGGGCAAAGGGGAGCACACAGGGTAAGGCAAGCGAGGTAGGGTTCCATGTGTGGGAGAAAACTGTCAATAATGTAAATTCCTGAAAAACAAGCAATACAGAGTGACATCAATGGCTTTCTGTGGGATCCAACTCAATGCACGCCTCTACAGACCCCCCAGCCTCTCTTTTCCAACTCCTGGATCCCAATCCTGGAGGCTCCAGGCCAGCAGACAAGCCAGCCCTGGCTCCATTCAACCTCCATATGGTGTATGCATTTCTGCTTCACCCTTGGCTCGGGCAGGGCTCCCTGCCTGGCCCTGATCTCCTGTGCCACTGGAGACACCAGACTCACCCACTCTGGGCCTGGGGCCTGGCCAAAATCCTGCACTCCCCACCCCAACACACACACATCTGCTTGGAAGAACAGTTTTGCCCAATTATTTAAAAAATATTTCTTATAGATTGCTCCATTGCAAGGTAGTGAGATCTGTCAAGGCAATCAATAGGTCTTCTGTCTGGGTAGGTCTCATAGTCCAGATTCACAATTAGGCATAAGATAAAAGCACAGTGGTTGAAAATTAATACCTATCCCCAAAAGTTGTCTAAAGACGTCTTATATCAGAATCACAAGTAAGGACAGAGTATTCTTTGCCTTAAATGCGGATTCTAGCCCCTTGGGATGGAATCACAGTTTTTCTTAAACTGGGACCCCCAAATTTAGATTTAGAAGTTACCCAGATAATTCTAACATACTTTAAAGTTTAAAACAATGTTCTGCCTCCTCATTTCTTCAAGAAATGTATTCCAATACATCATTGCTGAGAAAACCTGTTCAGAATCCACATGAAAAGAAGCTAACTTCCCAATATGCAGTCAGAGGAGTGAAATGCTGTTGCTACAGTGACTGAATTTCCAAGACCAGCAATGAGAGCCCATTAACTAATACAGGGACCAAAATTGGGAACAAAATGATCAGTGAGGGGAATCCAAAGCACCAAGTTAGTGAATGTATAGTAACACCCTTGAGCTTGAAAACCACTCTCTGTCAATGGACACAGAGCCTTTTCCTAATATGACTAAGACCCCTATTCGTCCATATTAACAATAAGCAAGTGCAAGTGAGCTTATGGGCTTACAGGAATGACAGGCTTAATCAGACGGAAGCTGGGGTGACAGCCCCTGAGTTACGGCTGACCTGAGTGAATCCTAGTACAAGCACGTTCCTCTCTGCCCCTGAGGAGGGGGAAGCCGTATTCGGAAAGAAAAGCTGCAGTTAAGCGTTTGCAAATCTGAACTCTTGAAAACACTTCTCGGGAGTGTCTTCAGGATGCCCAAGTTACTGCATGTGAGAGCAGCTTATAAACTGTAAGCACTGTACAGATATAAACTATTGTCCTCACACAGCCTCCGTGGGGACACAAGACTGAGTAGGCCCTAAGCGGTATCTTGCCACACAGTAACTGGGGACTGGAATGGCAGAAGCACTGGGGCTTTTCCCCTCTGTCATCTTGATGCACACAAGTCCAACAGAGTGGGAGGTGAAGGCATACGGAATCCATACCATGATCCCCCCCCCGAAGGAGAGAACTGTGGCTTCTCCAGAAAAGGTCTCTTTACTTCTCCACCTGCAGAAGCCATTTCTCAGGGGAAACCTAGACATCGCTGCCGAATGCAGCTCACGTAGATTTGCACAACAGCACATCCTACCCCAAGCGGGAGGGGCCGAGCCGACAAACTGCGGCATCTTACGACCCACTGCCACCTTCTGACTCTTAATAAAATCAGACCTAAGTTCACACAGTCTTCAGCTACTATGTGAAGAGATACATTTCTCAATCATGAAGATGCTACGGATTGCTAAAAGCACAAAGCCTTCGAAATACAAAATACTATGTGTGTGTGTTGGGGCGGGGGGGGAACCCAGTTACTCTTTCCTCTTCCTTGAAGGGTAAGTTCCCTTTCCGTTGCCAGCTTAGGAAAGAGAGGCGTGCAGAAAGTTACAGAACCACAGGAGCTGGGTGTCTGGTTCCTGGTTTTAGAGAAAACAAAGTGATGGCGCACTTTGCTTCTGAGACCAGCTGAGATAAGGAAGGTGAGACTGTTGGGCCTTTCTGAGCATTTTTGCCAGGTGGCGCCTGCCATTTCCAGTTCCCACCATCCCAACGCCGCTGGGGAAACAGGCCTGAACAAAAGCAACACGTCAGGGAGAATTTCCAAGGCAAGGCCAGAGATCTGGAGGTTGGGGTGGGTGGGGATTACAAGGAGATCTTTAGGCCCCGAGGCTATCATCTGCTCTCTCTGCGAATTAACCCTGAGCGGCAGATTCACAGCTGTGAAACTTAATGGTTTGACCAAAAGATGATAAAGACAGGAGCCTGTAACAGCTGCACCCAGCATTCAGGGTGGATATGACAGGACACGAAGGTGCAGATTTTTGACCCTGTAGAGCAAGTATGCTTTTTCTCTCTTCCCGTCCCCAACCAGCTCACAGATTCGCACCCTGTGCTTCGGGGTCAGGTGTGTAGTCAGCACAGGCCTTTAACAGCAGCACGGTGAATCCGTATTCCATGCAAAATTAACCTAACAAGGGTTTGTTACAAAGATCTCAACTGAAAGAAAGAAGGCCACGGTGAGGACAGTCAGACACCAGACTCAGAAGAAAAGAGGGCTTTACTGTTTGCAAAAACACAGTCTCTGTGCAAGGCTGGAGAGAAGGCACAGACCACTGATCTGGGGATGACGGCTGACCTCAGTGAATCCTAGTTACAGCAGGTTCCTCTCTGCCCCCTGAGAGGGGGAGCTGTATATGGAAAGGAAAGCTGCAATGAGGCATCAGGCAGATTTATAAATCTGAACCCTGACTGCTTTGTCACTTTTCATATGCCCCTTCCCCACCTACCCTCGTTGACAAGTGGGTCCTAATGGAAAACGTTAACAACCTCCTTTTTGACAAACTGCTCAAAATCACTGGCTTTTGAATCCTCAGAAACTGCCTGAGGAACCCTTGGTGCCGGTTCGTTAAAACCCGAGAGCAGGTAAAGGACGTATCTGGTTCACACTGAGGTCGCTGTGCAAAGTCATTTTAGAACTTTAGTGCAGGCTTTGGTTCTTTGTTTGTTTTTTTTTAGAATGTACTTCCAACTATCTTTCTAACCTTCAAATGGGAAAACCTAATTTTCTAAGAATCTACTGATTTTGAATACAGATAGCTATCTCGTTTCAAAAAAACGGACTTCCTCCTGCTCCTTTTAATAGTCGTCCTGAAGGACTGTACTCTATGGAGTCTATTTGCCCAAAGGAGAAAGGAAATTGACTTCTGCCAGAGAGCTGACTCCACACTGCCTTGGGGACCAATCCTGCCGGCCTTCTCACACAATTCATATTTTATCTTTGGAAAACTGTCAAGTTCTTTAATGTCCTATACCGAGGTTTCTCAACCTCAGCCAGATAATTCATTGTTGCGGGGGTCATCCTCTGCTTTGCAAGGATGTTAGGTAGCATCCCTGGCCTCTACCCACTCGAGGCTGTCGGAGAGTGAAGGGGACCAATGGCAGTCTGTACATGACTCTCCAATTTTGCTTCTCAGGCTTCCTGTATGAGGAATAAAGACAACAGCTCTGTGTTTACCTGAGCATCTTCCAGCTCATTCTCCAGGGTCCTTCTGGCTGATGTGGATTCTCTTTCTTCCTTTCTTGCATGCACAAGGGCCTCCTCTAATTGTTGGGCTTCTCTCTACGATGAAACAGGGTGAGTGTGCATTTACATGTGTGCTATGCCTATAAAGTTGACTCAGTGGCATGGAAGGAACACAAGAGACATCTGAGGACACAGCCAGCAGTGGCTGTGGTCACAATGTGCCAGCCACAGGCCCGCAGTAGCTCATAACAGTTATGTTTGTTTTGTTTTGTTTTTAATATTTATTTATTTTTGAGAGAGAGAAAGAGGCACATCCTGAACAGGGGGGGGAGCAGAGAGAGGAGACACAGAATCTGAAGGAGGATCCAAGCTCTGAACTGTCAGCACAGGGCCTGACGCGGGGCTTGAACCCACAAACAGTGAGATCGTGACCCGAGCTGAAGTTGGTTGCTTAACCAACTGAGCCACCCAGCTGCCCCACAACAGTTATGTTCTTAGATGTGTGTGACCATCTGCGGTTACCTACTTAGCCAGATGTGAATATCCGAATCATTTGACTGAAAATACAAATATCGGGCCTCACCCTTGGAGCTTCAGAAACAGCAGGTATTGAATGGACGCAGGCACACAGAGTTTTGGAAAAGGCTTCCAGCTGATTCTGACAAATGACCATTTTGGAAGCCCCTGTTGGAATACATCTCCCTTTACATTTCTTTTGTCCTCTCTTTTACTTTTTTTTAAGTTCATTTATTTAGAGCTCAAACTCACCAACCGCGAGATCATGACCTGAGCCGAAACCAAGAGTCAGATGCTTAACTGACTGAGCCACCCAGGTGCCCCTGTCCTCTCTTTTCAGTGCCAGCTCTCACTGCCATTGGTAGCATGTCTCTTGCCAAGAGCCGCCTGCTTCTAGATATCTGGCAAACCAGACCATTGGTTTGTTAAAACCTGTGCAACTTCAAAATCCATCAACTAAGTGTTCAAAAAGAAAACATAGTCATGAGTGACCGGGTCCAATGGTGGTATTAGGATGGCCTTTCAGACATTTAAAATCCTCTGTTCAGTGTCAAAAGGTTGAGTGTGCCTGATGTCTGGGTGAGTGGGGACCCTGACTTCATCAGCCCTGACCTTCGGTGAAGTCCGTCTCCCATGTTTACCACCCACAGGGAACAAGAAAAGTAGCTTGCAGAGAGGACTTATTCACGACTGCCTCCACCTTTCCTACTGAATTATGCTAATAAATCCCCTTGCACTTCCGAAACCACTGACACAGGAGAAAAGAAGTTTCCGCAGCTGCCAAGCCCGGGCTTGGGGCCCAGCGAGCCTTACCTCGCACTTCTTGAGCATTTCCTTCGCTTTGGCCTCGTCGCATTTCATGTCAGCAATCTGCCTCTGAAGCCGAGCGACAGTCTGCTCCAGCTCTTCGATGCTTCTCCGCAGCTTCTCATTCTCCTCCTGCAGTGCCTTCACGTGCATTTCAGCCCCCAGCTGGCTCTGCTCTGAAGTGTTGCTCCGACTGGCTAGGACCTCAACATTCTGTTAAAAACATGTAGCAAGTGAACATGGGACCCACTGTCAAGGGGCAGTCCTCAGCTTGGAGCAGGGAGGACATTTATTAAAAACCCTCTATGCGCCAGGCACCGTGCTAAGCCGGGGAACGACACGCTATAGCCTGGAGGCCAAATCCAGCATGCCACCTGTTATTAAACATAAAGTGTTATTGGAGCATCGCCACGCCCACTGGTGAGCACACAGTCTACGGCAGCTTTCACGTTACAACAGCAGAGTGAGTGGCAGATGCCTGAAGGAAAGGCCTCTGATGCTGCAAACCTACAATATTTACCACCTAGCTCTTCACAGAAAAATGTTGTCAACCCTTGCCTGTATTAAGTCTTTGACATGGGATTTCAAGCTTTTAACAGCTCTAGGAGGTGGGTACTATTCTTATCACTATTTTACAGACAAAGAAACTGAGACTTGGGTAGATAAGGAACTTGTCCAAGTTCACTTAGGAGGAAGTGCATTCGGGCAGACTGAATCCAGAACCTGTTCTTGTAACCACTGCCTTCCTCCTGAGTTCATGTCCCTGACCTCTCACCACGTGCAGGACCCCTTAACAAGAGTTCTGGATGAAGGATGCTTTCTGTTTATAGATTTTTTTTTTTAATGTCCAATACAAAATGGAAATTAAAATTCATTTAAATTATGATACAGCTCCTGGTGCAAGCTCTAGGCACGATCTTCTGAAAATGAGTTCGTGCTGCACAAAATTCATAACAGAAAGGCATGGTGACAATTACAGTGTGGTTATTGTTAGTTCCAGATGTTGCATGGGCTTTTTCTTTTTTGGCTCAGCAACACAAAGTGATGATAAGTGGCCTTGTCCAGAATTCCACTTCTCCCAGAAGATCTCTTGCCTTCCATCTCTCCACTACTACAAAGACGCCAATGTCAGCAAATCTAGTGCTCACAACACAGCGCTGCAGATGCCTGCAAGGAATGGAAGGCCCAGGGAGGGCAAGCTGTGGCTTCGAAGGCTATGTCATGGCCCACTTGGGAGAACTATGTGCCGGAATTGCTTGCTTACTTGCGTAGCCTTACAGAAATATCTTTAAATCTTGTAACAGTACAATAAGCTGTATTAGCCTGCACTGAACCAATTAGAGCATTTCAGAAACCAAAGCATCTTTTCACAACCCAAAAGTTTAATTCCATACATCTTGGAAAGACCATCACAGCCAAGCTACTGAGTCAGAACATGGTTAGCTTGCATTGCTAAGGAGAAAAGTAAAGTGCCCAACAGCTGGGACTTCTCAGGATTACGTGGGTATCCTCTCCTACTGAAACCAGCAAGATGAACAAGGAGAAATAAAGTGTGGTTGAAAGCCTGAGGAAGGAACCAAAGAATCCAATAACTGGCCAGATGGGGAAGGAGAAAGAAAAGTCTAGACTGCTCATTCCTGCCCTAACTTTCCCAATAAACATGAGACTACAAAGAGACAGTTATCAGGACAGTGTGGCACTGGCATAAGGATACATATACAATGCAATAGAATTGAGAGCCCCAAAATAAACCCAACATTTACAGTCAACTGATTTTCAATGAGGGCACCAAGAAAATTCAATGGACAAAGAACAGTCTTCAACAAAGGGTGCTGGGACAAATGGGTACTCACATGCAAAGAGATGATTTCACACCTGTTCCTTACATAATTGACACCCATTCCTTACATAGTACACACAATGAACTCAAAACGGATCACAGACCTAAATGTAACATTTCAAAAACAAAATTCTTAAAAGAAAACAGGAGTAACAAATATTTGTCACCTTGGTTAGGCAGAGTTTTAGATGCAACATGAAAAGCACGAGTAACAACAACAACAAAAATAGGTAAACTGGACTTCATCAAAACTAAACACTTTGGTGTTGCCAATGATACCATCAAGAAGGTGAAAAGACAACCCACAGAATGAAAGAACATAGTTATAAAGCATGTATCTGATAATGGACCCATATCTAAAATATATAAAAAATTCTTCAGCTCAGTAATAAAAAGATAGATAACCCAATTTAAAAATAGGCAAAGGATCTGGACCTCCTTCCAAAGAAGGTCTACAAAAGTCCTATAAGCACATAAAAAGATGCTCGACATCATTAGTTATCAGGGAAACGCAAATCAAAACCACAACGAGGTGCCACTTCACACTCACTAGGATGGCTGTCATCAGAAAGACAGATGATAGCCACTGTTGGGGAGGCTGGAGAGAAACTGGAACCCTTATACATTGCTAGTGGGAATGTGAAATGGTGCAGCCACTCTGGAAAACAGTTTCGGAGTTCCTTAAAATGTTGAACAGAGTTATACGACCCAGAGATTCCACCCTTAAGTTTACACCTAAGGGAAATGAAAACCTACGGCCACACAAAAACTTGCACAAAACCTCAGAGCAACATTATTCTTGATAGCCTCAGAGTGGAAACAACCTAGCTGTCCATCAACTGATGAATGGGCAAACAAAATGGGGTGTATCCATACCATGCACTGGCTCCAAAACGAATGACGTACTGAGCCATGCTACAACATGGATGAATATTGAACAACATTATGCTAAGTGAAAGCAGCCAGTCACAAAAGCCCACATGCTGACATTTATACAACATGCCCACACTAGGCAAATCTATAGAGACAGAAAGTAGATCAGTGGTTGATTGGGGCTGAGGGTGATGAAAATGTTCCCTGAAAATGACAGTCGTGTTGGATGTACAACTCTAGGCACACACTAAAAACTAGTGGATCGTGCACTTTAAACAGGTGAATCATATGTCATACAAATTATATCTCAACACAGCCAATTCAAAGAGGAACAAAAGACAAAGGAAACTTGGATGCGGAGTTGGGATGGAGGGGAGAGATGAGGGGTTTACCTCAGTGGTCTGAGGTCCGCCGAGGCACAAGTGAGAGGAAAGAGCAGGCTGGAGATACTTGCCTAAATCTGGTAAAGCAAAGAACGCACTCATGCAGTCAATGCTCCTTTGTTCACCCAGAAATCTCATCAAGAACAAGACCACTGATGACCAGATCTCGCTGAACCTGAATTCAGAACTAACTGGCGTCCTGACCTGCTAGATAAAGGACCCTTTGTTGTGGTGTGATGTTTAGGACTTGGTATTCTGTCTGCAAGCGGTGGAGGCACATCCTGAGTTCTGAGAACTTACTTGCAGGGAGGCCAGGCAAGTTAATCACTCGGTTTATGGCTGGCTGGCAGGGGTCTGCTCCAGTCCTAGCTTTCAGTAACACAAGCTGAGTGGGACTCCAGGGAGCCTGAATGGGTGGAGACACTTAGTCTTGTTTTGACTATCTGTAAAGTATGTTTTTCTCCTGTCTTCATAGTGTGGTAGACCATAGTATGTTTACAAATAAATTTACCTTAAGCCTCTGTTGGTAAACCTTTCCGGAACCCATCCCTGTCCCTGCCCCCACACACAGTCCCCTATGTTATATCAAGCCCATAGGATTCAAACTTCCTTTTCCTGAAACCATACCTAATTCCCTGCATATCCCTTTGTTCAAGGCAGGTCTTACATGCAAGTTCTTCTACACGACTTCCCAGTGAAGAAAATGAAATTGGTCTAGAGGACCTCCAAAAGCCCCCCTTCCAACTCTGAACTTTGATCTATGTGTCTTTTCCAAATGCTTAAGTTTGTATCTCAGGAATGTTGGCAAAGGCAGAACTCTACTGAGCCCAGAGCTGGTAAGGACCTATGCAGAGATCAATGGAGACAAAGTACTGCTGACCTCACTGAAGTTACTGGAACCATACTAGATAAAGGACCTTGTGTTGTGTTTTGATGTTTAGGTGATTCTTTGATCTTAAGTCCTGTATGTCATAACAAGATTAGAGAGACTACTGCATCATATATAAAAGTAAAGACCACACAGTTTCTAACGATTCCTTTAGCCATATCATTATCACCTATGTGATATCTATTTTAAAAGAATTGCATAAACTTGCTTTTTAATATTTTAACTACTATTTTATTCATGCAAGCAGGCATAAATAGTCAACAGAAACAAAAATTCCACTGCCACTGCAAAAGGCCGGAAACACCATACTAGGCCATCGCCACAAGGGCAAAAGTAGCAGATGTGCTATATTCTGATGTTTTTCAAGACAGATCCACCCCTTAAAATTGCACTGAGATCATTTCTTCACCTTTCAGGCCGCCAAGGTCAGAAGGTGGGTGGGTGGTATAAGGGGAACCCAACACACACACTGCTGGGGGGCAGCTAGAAACTGGTATGAGCTCCTAGGGGGGCAATTTGGTAGTATCAATCAAAATTATAAAGTACATTCCCCTGTGACCCTGCAACTTCTCTTCTAGCACTTTATCCTACATGTGTGCAAAATGACAATACAAACAGGATTATTAATTGCAGCATTATATGAGCAAAAGATTGAAATGAACTAAGTACCAACTGATGGGGCACTTGTTTAAATAAGTTCTATCAGTTCAGTGATAACCTGAGAAAGCAAGGAAAATGGAAGGGACAGAACAGTACACACAAGAGCAAAGTTTGTGTAAAAGGAAGGTAATGGGAGTTAAGTATGTAATTACCTGGCTACACAAGAAACTGGTAACACTGGCTGGCTGTGAGGAAGGGAGGCAGAGTTATGGAAAGGAGGAGAGGAACATATTCCCTTGCAAACCTTCTTGTAAGTCTTGATTTCTGAACAGTGGAAATTTAGGAGAGATTACATGTTTTTAAATAAATACACCTTTTCTTTGAAAAGACGATCAACGGCCACAGGCACTTGGAGGACAACCACCTCCCCAGACCAGTTCTCACCTCCTCCAGCCTCTAGAAACCCTTCCACAGCACATTCACAGATACTTCTGGGCCATGGAAGACAGCAGAGCCTGGAGCCTGGGGAGCAGCTGTACAAACAGAGCACAGCGCCAATGAAATCTCCCACGCGGGTTCACATAGTTAAGAAATTCCTTTTCACCACATATAGGTGGGAGAGTGGAAAAGGCCCAGATGGCCCAGGACTTGCACTTATATGAGCATGTCTCCAAAATTTCCACCCAGCAACCTGTAGGAAGAGAAGTCCAATGTGGGCTGATGGGAGGTAGCCAAGGGGCTGCAAAGAACTCCCTTTCAAGGTTTGGGTTTTTCCATCAAAATTACCAATACAAAATTACAAGTACATTCTGCATTCGACTCCACAATATTTTTCATCCTACTCCATGTTCTCATTTTATAAGACACTGCGCCCTTGGTGTTCTGGACGAGGTACCACTTCTCCCCTGCAGCCGTTCCAAGCGCTCTCCCCCTCACCCACCTGGCACATGCACACAGATCTCAACCCGAGCAACACAGACATAAATCATCTCAAGAATGGAATCCTCAGTTTTAACTCTAAAAATGTGTATCTAACAGTGTAGAGGAGGGAGCAGAGGGCTCTATGGTCAGTCAACCACATCAGACTCAAACCCAGGCTATGGCTGTTTGCAGCATCTTTCGCTGGGCCTGGCCTCGTAGGGCCTTCTTTTCCTCACTTGTAAAAGGTGGATGAAGTTACCTACTTACTACACTGTTGTAAATATCTGGACAAGAGTCCTCACTACTGACCTGACTACCAAGCCAACAAAACCCACACGTGTTTTCCAAAGGGTAGGGCTCGGCACAGTTCATCTGCTGTGGTTCTAAATCCCCACACGTGGTTTCAAACTGCAGCCTGCACATTTTTGCCAGCTAAATATCAACCCTACATTGCTCCAAAGAGAGAGTCAAGATCCTCTAACGGTCTTTCCAGGACAACTGCACTGCACAAATTAGATGACCTCCTTCTTATTAGTCCAAGGGCAAATCAGGTTTCTTGGTTGGCTAATTCATTAAAAATTTAGCCTCATTTCCCAACTGAGGATGGTCTGCTAAATTGATGGCAACTAAAAAAAAAATTTCCAAAACAGACAAACAGCATGTTTCAGTGTGTTAAATTGCTATATTTCCACCACTTCTAAAATAGTTGACTTTTAACCATATGCTCCAATTACTATTTAAAAGAAGAAGAGAGAATACACAACTGTATCACAAGGGGAAAAAAAAGCGCAAAATCCCAGTCTTTGCCAGGTACCACCATTCACTGCAAATACTGACTTGCTTATCAGCTGGCACATTTTCATGATTTAATGTTCACATTTAGAAATGCTCACACTGTCTCCTGGGGCCACAGGAAACTTTTATCCACAACAAGCACAAAATTCCCAAACGGTAGCAGAAAAAGCTACGCGTGAGTATTTTTTTTGACCCAAAGCTGCTGATGCACTTTCCTTGCAGGAGCACAGACACCTCGGACGGACAGGTTTGCTCCTGTTGGGTAACAAGTAGCCTAGGACAAGGCCCTCCTGGCTTGCCCTAGTATGGACCCAACACATGGACATATCAGGCTTTACTAATTAACAAGGCCTCGGCCAGAGCCAGCTTTTGTTTCTTTTCTGTCTCCCTTTTTTGCTGAATGAGTGAAAACAGCTGAGGCGTGGAGGCCAGGAGTCCAGGGAATGGAATGTTGCTTTGTCGGTTCCACGTCACTGGCCACCCCCCACCCTTGTGTTGAGGCTGCACGAGCTCAGCTGACCGGTACCCAAAGTGTCCCCTAGGTCAGGTCATCGGCTGGGAGGTTACCGCCTTTTCAACCATCACAGCTGTAGACGTCCACTTTCATTTCCACAGTGAGGACCTGGGTCACAAATAAAGAGTCCCTTTCTCACTTTGAATGTGTAGAGAACCAGGTCCCCTGTATGGGGTCCTCAGCGTCCCCCTCACCTGAACAACAGGAAACAGTTTAGGAAAAGAAACACCATACAATGTAGTTGTAAGCCACTCACTTCATCTCTTTCCCTAGCTGGCTGGGAATTTCACTGGCCTAAAGCCTCCAAGCCAGGACTTCTCACACTATGTTGAGCACAGGACCCACCTGGGGATCTTGTTCAATGCTCACCGTGGCTCAGGAAGCCTGGAGCAGGGCCCCGACTCTCCATTTCTAACAAACTTCCAGTTGATGCCAGTGATGCTGGGCTGTGGGTCTCACTTTGAGGAGAGGCTGCCCGATCTCAGGGCCTTCCTGCAGAGGCTCACAGCTCAAGCCCCAACTCTTCAAGTCCTCGGTGCTTCTTGATATGACTCCCAGTGCCTGGGATTGGGTGTCATGGGACTTGGACACTAGCACATGCTTTGCAGCCAGCCCACACTGTGACCTATGCAAACATCTGACCTCTCTGAGCTCCATTCACATCATTAAAGAAAGTGTAATAGCTCTAAGTAGGTCAGAAAATTTAAAAAAAGAAAAAAAAAAAAAAAGAAAAGCTAAGAGATAGTAGAGCTTGAAAAAGCTGACACCCTTGCACTAATGTAAAGTGATGGGGTTTCCCTTCCTCCTCTGACTCTGCCTACTTACCATTTTTGGTCACGGTGGGGTTGAGCCATGGAAAAACATCATTTTTTAAACCCCTTCTCTAAAAGCGACATCAGAACTTCCAAAACTTCTCTCACTCTATTTTCCAAATGCCAACACCGTTCTTCCCCAGCATATTTGCAGTTCAGAACTGAATCGGTTACGCAGCTGGACTGCTCAGTAAGCTGTGTTGGTCTGTGTTTTGGCAAGGGAGCAGGGCACGAGTGAGACGGAATCAATGTGGCAAAGGAAAAAGCAAAGAACTGGAGGGTACTCGTTACCAAAACCCCAAATATTTCCAAGGAAGAGTTGATTCCAATGCCGAGAACAGTGGGTAGGAGATGTGGATTCTGGACCAGACTCTGCTAATAATACACCGCATGAGGACTTCGGGCAAGTCATTTAACTTTGTCTGCCTTCAGTTTGCTCCTCTGTTCATGAAATGGTCTAGCCAATTTCAGCGTCCCTGCCAGCTCTCACAGTCTGGGATTCTATAATGAACTTGAAGAAACTGGGCAATATTCAGCAATCATGGGATTAAAGAATTCCAGAAGTTTTACTCTTTAACATCATGCTTAAATTTTCATTTTCAAATGCTGTCACCTAATCTCAGATCCTTTTTATCAGTGTCCCTTACCTGGCATCTAGAAGTGAGGACCATATCCAAAAACGGGAAACTTCTGGCCAGTGAGCAAAACAAAGTGTCACTAACTTGCCTTAAAAGTCAGTTTAAATGTATATGCTTACCGAAGATTCTATTTACATCCTGGTTTGTTCGCTGCTCTGGTGGTAGTTTTTCTGCTCAAACCGCCTGAAACATACCCCCTTTTCAACATATTCAATTAGCCAGTTTTCCCTAAGTAACTCCATGGTTACATAGGTTAAAAACATCATTGGTTTTCTTCACCATGTCCTTGTGAAATAAATCAATATAATTCCCTTTAAGTAGTTAAGAAACCAGCAAGATTTGCTCTCCGAATGGCCTGTAATTTAGACACAGGTCCAAAACAAAAGTTATACTAATAAAACACCTCACACTTGCTTAGAGAATGCATTTTATACAGGTTCTCATTTAAGCCACAAAATAACGTTAAAAGAGATACCCAAGATAGGGATAAAAACACCTATGATAAAAATACTCTGCACCTAAATAGGTCAGGTGATTTTCCCAAGAAGCTACCTGCTCAGGCTTTGATATATGGTATGATCCTACTGAAACTAGAATGAATATAGAACATTTCTATATGAAATGTTCACAACAGGCAAATCCAGAGACAAAGAGTAGGCTAGGGGTTGCCCAGGGACCAGGGAAGGAAGGAATTTGGATGTAAGTGGCTTCATTTGGGGGCGATGGACATGTTTTGGACTTAAAAAGTGGTAACGGCTACCCAACCTTATGAATACATAAACACTAAGAATTGTATACTTTAAAATACTAAAAATAGTGAATTTTATGTTAGGTGAATGTTAACTTAATAAAAACAAACAAAAAAAGCCTTGGAGTAAGCCGATCTGACTCAGCCCTGCTTGTTCATCTCTAAGCCTTGGTCTTCCTGTTGTTCTAGTCATTAAGATAGACATTGTACTAACCATGGAGCACTGCTCCGGGCACAGGGTAAGAAATCAACCCATGACAGCTACATATTAAGGTTCGGTAGCCAAAAGTCACACAACCAGAAATAGTATCCAGCTTTCAATCCCTGCCCATGATCTCTGCTACTTTCTTCTAGTTTCTTCAGAGTAGGGCAGCAGCTTCAGGAAAAATTCCCCACAGTCAGCCAGAGAATGGAAAAGAGCCACACCTATCAGCTGGGGGCTTTCGCTATGTCCATTCACTCACCCTGATTTAAAGGGGGGAAAAAGGAATATGCAATTATATCACCAAAACTGTTTCAGGGGCTTCTCTGAAACAGTGCCGGGTTACAGACTTTTAAACACGCTTTTGCCTTTATTCTTGTTTTACACCACTCCTTAAAAAATTCTTAGAATATTTTCCCCAGTGTCCCTGGGTCCTCTCAATGCCCAGGAGATAAAAAGAGGCTCCCATCATATTTATAAGATGCCACTTCCCTCACCCTGAGTGCTACAATCTAAGATATAATCTTGTAACCAGCATGCAGAAGTTCCTGTTTATGGACCCCTACACCTTCCCATGGTGTAGATGGCCCTCCAAGGAGCTCCGGCCGGCAGACAATGCCATGCACCTAGAGCTCTGCGTCACCAGGAAAATATGGTGTGGTGGGGGGTGGGGTGGGGCATGAAAAAAGCAGAGGTTAGACCAGGTTAGATTCACTTTGTCACCAATAGGTCAGACAGCTTTACAAATGGTTAAAATCAGCTCGCTGTCAGCACACACAGGCCCAACAGGTTGAACAGGATTTTTGAAGAGAGACATAAACAAGCAGGTTCTCCAGAGCATTGCCTACTGGGGAGTTATGGGGACCCCTCCAAGATAAACCAAAGGCTCAATATGGAAGCCAACAGGTCCTAATCGAGTTCACAGATCTAGACTGTTCCCTTCTCAGAAATCATGTTACTATGAAAGCTCATCTTTCAACTTTCACATTGCTGCTACCATATTTCCATAAATACTGAAAGGATTAACACTAAGTTATAGAAATCATGCCATTTAAAATTTTTAAATAACAATTTTTAGAGCAGTAACTCTCAATCCAATGACCATTCCATTAGTGCCTCCTTAAACCCCCAAACTAGACCAAATTTCCATGCAGAAAATTGCTACCTTTTGCCTTTGTCCCCCACTTCCATGGCTGTAGGAGTGAAGGTAGCAGGGAATGGAGAAAGAAAAGGAGGACTGAGGACTGAAGTCAAGGTCAGGAGGCAAGAAGCTAGACCAAACCTCTCACCAAATTTGAGACTGGTTCCCACAATCACTGGGATTAAGACATACAACAAGGATGACCTTTATTTATTTCCTCCCAAGGATGACCTTTATTTATTTCCTCCTTCAAAGACGTTGGCTGTTCCCTGCAACAGAGTTGAGCAGACTGAGCTCCTGCAAAGCCCACCCAGGGTCTCCGGACCCCTCCTTGCAGGCCAGCCAGATGGGGTCAGCAGCCAGCTCTGACAAGCAAAGGGAGCAGGGCCAAAAAGAGGAAATGTCCTAATCCAGGCAGGGTCACCTGCCCTTCCTGAGGTGTTGCTCAAGTAACAATTTCTCTGAATCACAGTTTGGTTTTCTTAAAAGCAAGGGTGGTGTTATGGATCCATTCACTGCATGGATCAAGGAAAATGACAAATAATGGTGCCAAATGTCAAAACACTCATCACTACATGAAGAGCAGTGTATTGGAACGAACTGGTGTATACCACCCAGAAGTTATAGAATATAAATTACAGATTTCCTTCCAGACAGAGGCTTGAAGGAGGTGTGGTGAGCTTCTGGCCTCCTTCCCCTTGGACCACTTATTTCTAAGCCTTGGCTGTACACGACTCTCACTCAGTCCCATTTCTGACTAAAGACAGAACAAAATGTCACCTTTCCGGTTAGAAGAGCTGAGAGAAACAGCGGGGGAGGGATGGAGTAACCAAATCAAAACAAAGACCTACCCCAGGACTGCTCAAGGGCCAGGACCCCATCATTTTTTTTTAATTAATTAATTAATTTTGAGAGAGAAAGCATGAGAGGGGGAGGGGTAGAGAGAGAGGGAGAGAAAGAGAATCCCAAGCAGGCTCCGCACCATCAGCACAGCGCCCAGTGTGGGGATCAAACCCACGAACCACGAGATCATGACCTGAGCTGAAACGTAAAGTTGGACACCTAAATGACTGAGCTAACCAGACAACCCAACCCCATCATTTTTTTAAAAGAAAGGCCATTTGGGCACCTACCACAGAGGTCCCTATAAATCACGATGGTGGTCATTAATGCTATTCACCAAATATATCAGTCCTTCTCACCTCCAGGCACACGGAGAATCATGCTTGCCTTCCCCTTGAGGACTGTTGTGATCATATGACTAGTTCTGGCCAATGAAATATGAGTGCAAGCAGCACAGGTCATATCCAGGTCCCAGCTCTAAGAGCCACTTAGTGATTCAAATATGCCCCTCCCACTGTTGCAACAATCACAGACACTTGGGCCCCCAGTAACTGTGATGAGTAAAGCAACCTCCACCCACACACTGCCATGACCCACACGAGGAACGTACTGTGAGCAAGAAATAGTCTTTTCTTAGTTAAGCTACTGAGATGTTGTTACTGCAACATAACCTAGCCTATCATGGAAAGACCTACCAACACAGGTTGAGCCCACCTACCTCCAGTCCACTGAGAACAAAACTTTGAGCATATCTCAAACCTCATTTCAGGGAACCAGTGAGGCTATAACAAGGAAAGGGCATGGGCTTCCATAGTCAGGGAGACTTAGGTTCAAATCTTGACTCTGCCACGTACTAGCCATGGGACTCTGAGACACTCGATGACTCTTAACTGAGTTGCAATTATCTCAATCTTGAAATGGCAATTCTATTACCCACCACATAGGGTTGTGGTGCAAATTACAGGTAATGAATGGAAAGTACACAGCACGTGGCCAGGCACACAGCGTGCACTAAAGAAACAGCGTGACTGTAGTGACCCTCACACCATTATCTTAACCCTACTTTGATCACTTACCAGCTGTGCAACTGGAGCCTCAGCTTTCTGCTCTGCAAAATGGGGACATAGTGCTGTGTCCACTCTCAGGGCGGCTGTAAGAGCTCAGGGTGTTTCTGTGGCAGCACACAGTTCAGAAAGTGAAAGTACCCCACTTTCCTCCACATGCCACACTTTATCCAGCCTGTCCTGAGTGAGCCCCAGCACACCAAGGGCCAGTGAAGCTGCACCTTCATACACACAGAGAGCCCAGTCCTTGACTGGCCTTCTGCCCTGGACTCTGCATTACTCTCTGGGCCCCACCCAATCAGAAGCCTACTCCCCTACCCCCAGCCAAGTCACCGGCTGCCATTTACTAGACCACAAGCACTGCTTCTGTTCAGGAACTCTGACTTTGGGGGCCCCATGCACCAACCTGACCCGTGAGATCCCCACACCAGCCCAGCCGACCCATGAATCTGAGAAGCCCCCTTGAATACTATCCACAGAGATCTGGCCCATTCCCGGGGCCACCTCTGCAGGAGGTGGAGGGTGGGGTCCCTCACCAGGGCTCCTGCTGATCTACTATTGCAGATTCAGAGAGCAAGCCTGGTGGCCCCTCCTAGCCCAACTTTAACACTCAGCACTCCAGCGAGGCTCTGAAGACATCTAACCTCACATCCAGGAAAATCTGCCATTTGCCACCAAACCCCTGGCCAAACGCAAAGAGTGTCCTGAAATGTGTGTCCATAGATGGTAACTTCATGAAATGCAGTCACTGGTCCTGAAACATCCCAAATACTCACAAACCTCTGAGAGCGGCCTGTGTGGAAGAAATGCTAGAAACAGAATGGAGCAGGCAGCCTGGTCCCAGCTCAGCCCTTCACCTGCTGTTTGACCTGAGGCAAGGCACAACCTCTCTGAGCCTCGTTTCCACAGCCATCAAATGTCAGGAGAAAAGGGAATCCAATTAAGGATCTAAGCTCACACTTGATTGTCTACACTACACAAGTTGTAGGAAGCACAGTGCCATTCGTAGAGTCTAAAGCCCCACGATTGAGTTAAACATGTTCACAAATGAAATAATAAGTCATCACAGCCTAAACAGAGGGTTGTGAGCACAGAGGTCTAATGGCCTCTAAGAATGTGTCTATCTCTGTGATTAAGAATATGGCGCCTACATGGCAGATAAAGGTGACTTCCTCTCTCTGGCCTCCCGAAGTTTCCATTTCTCCAGATAAGTTAAAACAGACCTGGATATTCACTCGTTCTTCCATATCTTACTCATAAAGTGGTAGAATGTCAGCACTATGTGGGACACCAAATTTCTCTGGTTCAAACCCCAATGTGAATTTCTGATATCCCCCCCATCTCTCTCCACCCTGCCATATCTCTGGCTGATAAGCAGCCATCCAGTCTCTGCTTCCAGAGGTTGGAAACACACTGCCTATCAAAATGTGCCCTTCCGTTTTGTGACAGCTCTCAGCCATGGAAACATTTTCATGCTGAGCTGATATCTGCATTCCTACAACACCACTGGGATCAACCAAGGAGGAAGCAGATTCCTTCTTGCCCAGAGAGCAAGAAGGTTACAGTCCCTCCTCCAAATGACAGCCATTCAAACACTTGAAACCCCCATACCTCCCTCACACCACCTGTCCTGCCCTTTCTTCAAGCTAAACTTTCAAAGGTCCCTCCTTACCCCCTGGGGAGTGACATCAAGTACTCTTTCCAAGTGTGAGGCCCCAAACCAAAACAGTGTTTCCTGAAGAGTCTGGCCTGCCGTCACCCCTGATTACCAACCACCCTGGCTCTGGAATCTCCCAGTAAATAAAACACTGAGACCCCTCACAGATGTGTGTCTGCATAGAGGCCAAAGATGAAACCGGTGCTAGCTCGAGTTCACAAGCCAAAGAAAACTTCAGCCACCCAGAGACATACAGATGCCCATTAGACCCTTCCCAGGATCCCCCTGTGAGCGACACTGCAGGGACCAAGGGTGACAGTCGGGGTGTCACTGCTGCGGTCCCCCTCCTACTTCCATCCCTTCTTTGGCTGTTGGCCCTCTCCACCTCCCCTGCCACCAAGGTACTTCTACCCCCTCTCTGATCCCCTCTATTTCTCACATAGCCCCAGAGCTCACCCTGTCGCCCCAAAGCATTTTCTGTGCTCATCAACTGTACCTTAACTCTTCTGGGCAGAAAAGACTCTTTCCCTTAGCCTCCTTTCCCTCCCGCTCTTCTCTCCCGTAATGGCCAACACCCTCCACCGCATCCTATCCATTACCAGGGCTATGCCTGGGGGACCGGACCCGGGACCCAATTCCCGACTGGCCCCAAGTGAGCTGCTGGTTGCATCCCACAGGCCAAGGCTCCGGACCAGACAGGGATAACAGCATCTCCTGAGTGCTTGCTCTATGCAGACAGGCACTGTGCCATTCCAGGGGCATCTCACTTAATTCTCACGTTACCCCATCCCTCCTGAGAGAGACTGTCAAAGCCTTTGCTTATAAGTAAGAAAATGGAGACACTAAGGGACCAAGTAACCTGCTTTCGGTCTCAAGGCTAGTAAGCAGTCCCAGGCAACCGGACTTGAGAGCCCAACAGACTGAAAACTTGACACGGAGCCCTTCGCAGGCAGGGCCTGATCTCACTCTGGGCCCAGTCCCGTGCCTGGCACACTGCACTCAAATTCAAGTTCAGTGAATTACTTGGTTCTACATGTTTTTCAGCACCTAGGTATATTTGCATCCAGTGATATCACCAAACACACACACTGTCCCACTGCACATTTATTTTATACTATATTTTTATTGTTAACATACACTATCTCCGCTGTCATGAGCCAGACCAACTCTCATTATCTGACCAGAGAACCAAACCCCAATTTATAACAATGTCGCCATGAGAAAATTCTTTCAACTTTCAAACACCCTGTATAAAAATAAATTTATAGCACCCTCCTTTCCTAAATTGAGTCCCCAATTAGCAGATTCCTTCATCAGCGTGCTGTTTACCTTCGTATTACTAAGAGATCTGTCCTGACTGAAGTCGGCTTCACTTCACTGCACCTCTACCTCAGAAAAGATGCCTGAGTTTCAAAGACATGGGTGAACTGGATACTCCTCAAAGGCCCCATTTTCAATCCAAATTTTCTCACAAAATTATCAATTCGGAGAGGCACAGGGTCTTGCTTAACCTGATAAATGAATTTTCAATGGATTTAGCAGGTATAATGCTAAGTGAAATAAGTCAGTCAGAGAAAGACAAATACCACATGATTTTACTCATGTGTGGAATTTAAGAAACAAAGAAAAAAAAGAGACAAAAAAACCCAACAGACTCTTAACTATAGAGAACAATCTGATGGTTACCTGAATGGAGGTGGGTGGGGGATGGGTGGAATAGGCAGAGGGGATTAAAGATACACGTATCGGGGCGCCTGGGTGGCTTGGTCGGTTATGCATCCGACTTCAGCCCAGGTCATGATCTCACGGTCCGTGAGTTCGAGCCCCGCGTCGGGCTCTGTGCTGACAGCTCAGAGCCTGGAGCCTGTTTCCGATTCTGTGTCTCCCCCTCTCTCTGCCCCTCTCCTGTTCATGCTCTGTCTCTCTCTGTCTCAAAAATAAATAAACGTTAAAAAGAATTAAAAAAGGGGCGCCTGGGTGGCGCAGTCGGTTAAGCGTCCGATTTCAGCCAGGTCACGATCTCGCGGTCCGTGAGTTCGAGCCCCGCGTCAGGCTCTGGACTGATGGCTCGGAGCCTGGAGCTTGTTTCCGATTCTGTGTCTCCCTCTCTCTCTGCCCCTCCCCCGTTCATGCTCTCTCTCTGTCCCAAAAATAAATATAAAAAAAAAAAAAAAACGTTGAAAAAAAAAGAATTAAAAAAAAAAATAGAGATACACGTATCATGAGCACGGAACTGCTCACGATGTACAGAACTGCTGAACCACGAAATTGCACACCTGAAACTAATATAACACTGTATGTTAATTATCCTGGAATTTTTAAGAAAATTTTTAAGGAAAAACAATGAATTTTCAGTTCCTTGAGATGGCTGAGAGTTTTAGCGTAGAAAGTGCCAGGTATCTTCTAGCCATTTTCCAAATGAGCAAACCAGGACTTGCCGAAGTTACATATTCAAAGTTACACAGTGGAATTTCCACCGTGGCAGGAACTTGGTGGACTCAGCATTATCTCTTCACCTCAGTAGTACCTTTCCTGCTCTTTCACAAGGACAAGGTGAACACACACCTTCTCTTCCAGCACTGCCTGGGAACCCAAGGGCTCCAGGAAAGTCCTTGTGCCTATCTGGCCTCAAGAAAACAGAAGAGACGCTATTCCGGCCTCATGCTGCCACAGTGGCCACCACCGAGGAGAAAGGGTGTGAAGAAACACCTCTTCCCGCTCCTTCTCAACCTGAAAGATGCGTTTTCCCATCCCTCCCCTCACCCACCCAAGCCTAGGCTCTTACCTCCGCACGTCTGGAAAACTAACACACCTAATACACGCCTCCCCACTCCACTCCTTTAAAACATGTCTTCCAGGTGGGCTTGCCAGGAGGACACTTCCTCCACGACACAGCTCAGCTCTGCATCCAGAGTGACTCCCAACATAGAACAAACTGAATTCAAACTCCTCCCAGTCTGGCCCCCAAGACTTTCTCAGCGGACCTCAGCCTACCTATTCATTCAATTTGACTTTGCCCGAGTCTTCAAACCCCGTGCCAGACTCCATTCTCTATACCATGCGTCAGGTTCGTCCCCGATGACAGCTCTTTGAACAGTATGCAGGGCCCTCTGCCACAAAGTACCCTCCAAAAAGAGATGTATGTAATGCAGCATTTGCCCCAACATATTCTATAAACCAAACTACTGTGGAGAATTCTTTGGGAAAAAAAAAAGAGTTGTGTGGTCATATAATCTGAGAAAGTCTTACGGCCGAGTCCTTTCTTGGATAATCATAACCCATATTTAGCCCACATATCAAAGGCTCTGAAAGTCCCGTAATAAGAAAAGCCATTTAAAACTTTATCCCAGGAGTTCCCAAATTTGTCTCAGATCTACCGTCTGTTCTCTATGTCATGATGCTATTCCAGAATGCCACCATTTCCTTCCTGGACAAAAGCAGAAGCCCCCCGAGCTGGTCTACTACCCGCATCCCCTCTTTTGCCCTCTCCAATCTACTCCCCACACACCGGGGCAGGAGAGAGTATTTTCAATCCCAAACCAGATCTGTTGCCCCCTGCTTAAATGTTTCAATGGTTGTCCTGTGCTCTTAAGGAGAAGGGCAAAAACAAACAGCAAACCTTCTTAACTTGGTCCACTGGGCTTCCATGGTTCACCTACCTTCCCAGCCCCCTCACTTCTCACACTGCTTCTCACTCACCCCATCCCTTCCATTGGCCTTTTCTTCTACTGTGTTTTTTCTCCTACCCAGGGGCCTTTGCACCTCTGCCTGGATGACTCTGCCTCCCTACATCATTAGCTCCTGCTCAGCCCAATCATCACCTCCTCAAAGAAACTGTCCCTGACCCCCCCAGACTAGGTCAAATCCTAGCCCCTCCATCCATGAGCCTTTTCACTTGTCATAGTTGCAATTTTCGTTTACTTATTTGATATTTTTTCCCCTTCTATATTCTCTTCCACTAGATTGTAAGCTTTCTGAGGGCAGGGAGCACATGTCCACATTTGCTCACTAGGTTTAATACGGTGTGTGGCTCAAAGTAAATACCCAAAATCACACACACACTAAACTGTTAAACCAATCGATCTGAAGTATGAACAACAGATGTGAAAAAGAAAGTACAATGCAGTATATTCCATAATGGAGACATAAACCAAACACTATGGGAGAGCAAGGAAGGGAGCCCTAATTCTACCTGGGTGAGGTGGGTGAAGCTGCAAAGTTTTCGGTGCCAAGCGGAGAAGGAAAGGGAAAGGCCGCACAGATGGGAAAAACAAGGAAGGTGTGGAAGTTTGCAAAGGCTGGTTGCTTTCTGCTGGATTCTACCTTCTATCTGCAATCCTCACGGGTAAGGACACTGTCTTCTCAGCTCCCTCTTGAGCACGGAGCCTAGTGCGCTGGGGGCGCAGATGTGCCTGGTAACGTGAGAGGATCATCTCCCCAAAGATCAGTGGTGCTAAATTCCGTACGGGGAGCCTTAAGGCCGCCCTCCCCATGTGCACACGTGTGCTGGCTCACATGTCTGCCATGCAGCACACACACCCAGCTCCCTGTGGCCCTGAGGTTAAAGCCACGATCTGCGGATTCCGCAGGGCCTGCCCTTATGCCTAGCCCATCCTAACCCCTCTGCCCCACTTCTGGAAACTGCAGGCCTCTCTTTAATCCCACTCCATGGCTAGCCATTGTCCTCAGTAATATTCCTACTGATGCAGAATAAGAAGCCCAGACTAAGAGAGGTCAGGTCACCCATGACCCTTTTCTGTGGGCTTTGACTTTGCTGGATCCAAGTTTAGGCACGTGCGCTATGTGTCTTTATTCTATCTGCAACAGGGAGACACATGCCAGATACTTCTCCCAGAGTTTGTTTTAACCAACAGGAATCCTGAAAGGAACTGCTCCCACCCCTCGACTCCCCAGCCCCCCAATTTAACCAGGCCTGTTCTTTGCTCTACAAAAACAAACAGCTAGTTCCGCCTGCCAGGGCAGACGAGGTGCACACATACAGAAGCAAACAAAGAGGCCCTCATGCCCAAGACTTTCCTTCCTGTTGAACTGATGTGGCCACTGGTGCCCTTTGTTTCAAGTCACCAGATGTGCCAGGCACCCACAGGGACCTGCAGCACTGGGAATATCACCCTCTGACCTTCCACGGCCACCCTCACCCCACCCAACCTGGGAGGATGTGGGGCCAGGTATCTGCTGCTCTGTTCTGCTTGCTGAGTGCTGGTCACCAGGAAAGTGCAGCCGGCTCCCCTGCAGGCCAGTCCTCTGGCCCGGGCCTCCGCTCTCCTCCCCTCCCTGGCCTAAGAGCAAACGTCCATCTGTCACATCTGCAGCATGCCAGGGACCTCATGTCACCCTCACTGCGGTTCTGTGGCTCTGTTAGTGTCCCCCCCATCCTACTGATGGGAAAAATTAGCACAGACCAATTAACTGACATGCCCCAAATCAGACAGCCAGGGTTCAAACCAGGTCGACCTGACTACAGGGCACAGGCCACCAACCTCTTTCTTGAATGCCTTGGTAGTTAGTTCCTTTACAAAAGGGACCCAAACATTGGGTTGAGCATGACTCTCGGTCAGTTCAGTAAATGATTCTGTTGATAATTAGAACAATTTTCTTGGAAATAGCCACATTTTGATTTTAAGACCCTACAAAGAAGGTAAGTGGTTTGGGTTTTGTATCTCTTTTTTAATGTATCTGCAGCCTTTGTGAGCACATCCAATTGCACTTTAGATCAACCCTGTGAATATTTTCCTTAAAAACACACATTTCCTCCTCTTGTCTTTCACTCATTTATCTTATCTCCACTCCCCAGAGCCCATGAGGCTCCGTTCCACGGTCACTCCCGGTTATCAGTTTTGCTTTTACAAGAACATTTCTCTGGATTGCTAAGACATTCTTGGCCTTCTAGAAATACGCTTTCATTTTTCTTCTCAATTAGTTACTATGTATGCTTCCAACGTTATGCTTTCATATGAAAATAGATGCCTTCCTAACTCCCTCACCCGTCATGTGGCATTAACCAAAGCTACAATGGAACGGAGACATTAAGACTTTATATGAAAGTCAGTCTACACCAGGAAAAATAATGCTGGTCATCAACCAAGTCACAGTAAATGCTTCCCAAGACACCATGCACTGGCTTAACCCTCTTTCTTGGTGTTTATAAGCACCTCCCCTCAAATTGTTCATCAACGCAGTCACGTACAGAACCTGAGAATGGTAGGGTGGCCACCCTTTCATATCTTCCCAGACGGACTGACAGTTCCTAAGGCTGATGTGCACCGTAATCCTTTCTTTCTCTCCTTGGTGGTGTTCCTAGGTCAAAAGGGCAAAGTTAAGCTGTTTATGACAGTCATCAAGGTATGAAACCAGAAGCTCAGGCTTCACGGTAAGTCTGATTTTAAAGAAAGCAGGAAGAATTCTTGACAAAGGAGGCCTTCTATCAAGACAGATCAAAACATCCTGAAGGTATGAGAACTGGAAGAGGTTTCAGAGTTACTTCATTTTATAACCCATGAGGAAGCTGGCAATAAGGCCAACCCAAGGCAAGCCTAGTGGTTAATGAGCTGACTGACAGAGCAAAAAGAATATTAATAATATAATGCAAATGATCTGCTGACAACTGGTTTCTGGGTTACACATGCAAGCCAGTTCAAGGACTTCCCAGGAAAAACTTCCTACAGAAACTACAGGAGGGGTGCCTGGGTGGCTCAGTTAAGTGTCTGACTCTGGCTCAGGTCATGATCTCGCGGTTTGTGAGTTTGAGCCTCACATGGGGCTCTGTGCTGACAGCTCAGAGCTGGCTTTGGATTCTGTGTCTCCCTCTCTCTCTCTCTCTGCCCCTCCATCGCTCTGTCTCTCTCTCTCTCAAAAATAAACATTAAAAAATTAAAAAAGAAAAAAGAAAAGAAACTAAGGAAAGGTCCATGGTTTCATGACCACAGGGTATCACCACGCTACATGAACTGATTCTGTAACCTATGAAGCCCTTGGAAGGATGTAAAGAAAAACAAGACCCTGTCCTCGGAGCTTGGAGGTGATGAAAGCCATCTTCACAGCTCCTGTCACACAACAAATGGATGATAAATCCCTAAGAAAAGAGCAAAGAGAAAGCTATTGCATACAGAGGAGAGGAGTTACCTTCTGGCTTTCCAATCAGTGTTATACAAGAAGCACACAGAGATATTTACAGGGGTGGCAAATGTGCCAATATCTGAGCTCATGCCTAGACACTCAAGTTTCCCAGGAACACCCTTGGCCACAATCTGTTGGATGGGAAACCAGCTGAATGCTGTGCACCATCACAAGTGGCTGGGGTTCAGGAATGAACAGAAAAACACACAATCTTGTTGTTCTGGGATGGAAAATGTAATACACACCAGTTTGCAATTAGTCTAAAAGAAAGAATCAAGACCATTTAGCCCCAAACAGAAAGAACAGAAAGTTCATGGAATTAGGGCCTTTCCCAAAATAAAATCCATCCTTCCTAATGCTTTTTAATTTTGTATTTCTATTTTTACGTATAGGAGTAGTTTATTGTAAGCTGCTCACAAGTGAAGGGTGTTAAATGCTGAATCTGGGTGCAGAGGGGAAAAGGAACCAAGAAATAGGACAGTGGCCGAGGTGAGCTCTTTCACACCCTGGATTTCAACAGAACCACAGCAGGAATAGAGATGAGGAGAGAAGAAAGAGAATTCTTTGTATTTCCATCGTAAATACAGCTTTTGGCCTCCAGTTTGGAACATAGATCCCTCTCACACACTATCCAGTTACAAATACCCATATGATGGCTACAATTTTAAAACAATAAGTCACCAGATGAGCCTATAAATGTAAAATTTTTAAACGGCAAGAACACAGGCATATAAAAATGATGGTCTATGGAGCCTTCCTGGACTTGCAAGATTTAGATGATTTTCAGGTTGATGTTCCCAATCAGTGTCTCTTACATCTCCAAGTGATTACTGTTTATCTTACCCTTCTGATCAGTGTGGGGTACAACAGCGGCAGATGACTTCATGCCTCGCCCGCACATATTTAGGAGAGGATTTCTTGGGGATCGAGACCATGTGTCCCTTATCTCCTCGGCCACAGTTCCTGGACCAGTGTCCTATAAGCACCTGGCGCTCAATAGATATTTGTTATTTGCTGAATACCCCTGAGCAGAGAAAATTACTAAGTGCCTATAATAACCACAGCAGATGGAAAGAACAGAACTTAAGAATTTGCAATCTCATGGAGTCCAGTAAGTGGTACTTTGGAGGATTCTGACGTTTGACAGAATGCTGACTTATGCACATAAGGGTATCTATGTTCCTGTCAGGGTTGACGCAATGGAGCTTATGGCCATCCAAAAGGCCTACTAAGCTTTCAATCCTCCATTCTATACTTAATCCCTAAAAATGAAGGAAAAAGAAATAAGAGATGTCATTTATCTCTCTTTTCAGTTTAATGAAGCTGATTTTTAATTCTTTGTTTCCACCTATTGAGATCATTTTGATTCTTGAGTCTGTCATCTAGTAAATTGCCTAATGTGGGTAACCTATAGACTTGATAAGAATGCTTTCTGTGTCTTCAGGTCACGGAAAACAAGGTAATAGCACAGGGCCAAGAATCCTGTCACCTAGAAAACTCCTTCCAAATCTCTCTGTAACCCCAATCTCTTGCCAATTAACCCTGTTAAAAGAAAAAGCACATGACTTCAGTGAGTTTTTGACAACTTCCAGGGATTACCTCTTTCTTCAGCTGTCACTCAAATGTTTAATATTTTCTAAAGAAGGACAAGAGGATCAATGTGATTGAACTGTATTGCCACTAACTTCAAATTTCAAATTTGAAATCATGTATTCATTATTCAAAGCATTTAGCTTTGGTCTAATATACTTACTTTTCCTGCATTGTTTATTCCTGGTGTTGAACCAGACCTCGGAATCATAAATATTCATACCCACATATGCCTGTTTGACTAGTCAGTCCCTTTTTCCACCAATGCAGAAGGAAAGATGTGCTACCATAATTCTAAATATGGAAGTAAAATTTGGAAATAAAATGCCCACACCCAAACAGCTATTCAAGACTCCAGGGCAATGCCTTGTTTCTCTCTCAGTGATATGTGAGCTGAAGGCAAGTATAAATGACAGCAGGCATGTCTGGATCTTAGCATCTACCGTCTCTCTCTGCTCATGGAGTCTCCATACTCTCAGGCTAGGAAAGAAACGGGTATAATGTTCAAAATTGTGTGTCAAGAGCAGCTTTACTTCCCCTTGAGGAGGAAGACAGCAAAAATCATGAGGTCAATCATGTTTCCTTTTTCACTCTGACCACCAGGAGTCTCAGGGCCACATTTCGAATTCACCTTCAGGATCTTCAGACTATGTGGTTGGGCTCTATTCTGTCCCCTCTACCCCTAGTACCAACTCTATTTGAATTCATATTTCCCTTGATTTTTTATAAATACACATATTTTTATTTTATTGTACATGCTTTTGTGAGTAGTGTCAGACTCATCCTATAAAAAAAAGTATCAGAATGGAAACAAAGTTGCAAACCTATTGCTCATGGAAATTTCCCCTCCAAATGAGAGCCTGGCGGCCCTTAATCTTTGCACTGTGCTAGTTGGTAAAATTATGAGTGTTATTCTGAAATGTGTGTGATGCCTCTGAAGAAGTCAATCAGATCAGACCTGCCTCATATTCTGGGGCCACTAAGAGGGTCAGACCTTCTAACATCTTCATTAAGAGGTGCCTAACTTACTACCCACCAGGTCTCCTAGATTCTGCACTCATCAGCCTGAGAAATCTAAGTCTTCAGTTGATAAATAAAGTGGGCTCCTCGAGATGGGTCATCCTACTTGTGGATTTCCAAGAGTAAAAGCCTCAAATGAAGAAATAAAGCTTCTTAATGAGAAATCCCTGGGCAGGAAGCTGATGAACTGGGGAGTGGGTCCCACCAGCACCATGTGAATCCCACTTGGGATAAATACCTTTTTTTGAGAGCACTTTTACTGCCAGAATCTCATTATGAACCTTATGCTGGTCTTTACAGTAGACAGAGCAGGCATTTCATTCTCTTGCCGCATCAAGGCATCAGTATCCATTACTATTCTACCTCTTAGCCACAACTTGAGCACCTTTGAGTACAAGGACCATAATTGTAGCAAAAGGTCATGCACACAGTAGATTCCTGAAATATTTGTTCTTTACGCTCGATCCTTCATTACATCGGCTAAGAAGTACGTGAGTGCCTCCTGTGTGCCAGAGGCTGGCCATAAAGATGAACGAGGAGCGCATAGCCTAGTAGGATAGAAAAGAGTGCATGAACTACGGTGCAATGTGCAGTGATCTAACAGAGGTGCATGGCGCATACAATGGAGAAATGGTTCCCTTGAAAGGAAGTTGTTCAAGATGACCTCAAAGAACAGGTACTGAACTGTGTCTTAGAAAATTTCACCAGGTAGGTTCACTTTTTCAAATAATAACTACTTTTCAGAACAGTTTTAGACCATAGAAAGATTGCTGAGCTAATATACAGTTCCCACATACCCACACTCAATTTCCTTTATGATTGCATCTTACATTAGTATGGTGCATTTGTCATAATTAATGAACTAATATGGATACATTATTATTAACAAAAGCCCATACTTCATTTAGTTTTCCTTAGTTTTTACCTAATGCCCTTTTTCTGTTCCAGAATCCTGCCTAGGACACCATATAACATTTGGTCATCCCATCTCCTTGGGGTTCTCTTGGTAGTGACCGTTTCTAAGACTTTCCGTGGTTTTTAAAGACTGTCCAGATTTGAAGAGTACTGGTCAGATATTTTGCAGCATGTCCCTCATCTGGGATTTGTCTGATGCTTTGTGCATAATTAGACCAGGGTTAAGTGTTTGGGGGAAGAAGACCACAGAGGTAAGTGCCATTCTCATCACATTGTACCAAGGGTATCAATGTGACCAATCACTGCTGATGTTGACCTTGATCACCTGGCTGAGTCAGTGTTTGTCACATTTCTCCACTGACCAAAAAGAAAAGTTACTCTTTTTTTCCCTCTTTCCACACTGTCCTTTGTGGAAGCAAGTCACTATGTGCAGCCCACACTTAAGGGGTGGAAAGCTAAACTACCCGGTTGAAGGCAAAGTGCCTGTACAAATTATCTGGAATTCCGTAAGGGAGATTTGCCTCCTCTTCCCCATTTAGGCATTTATTCAGTCACGTGTTTACGCACGAATAGATATTTGTATGGTCCCACGGTATTTATTTCATATATCCATTACTACTTTACCTTATTAAAATTGTTCCAGCTTTGGCCACTGGAGTCTTTCAGTTGGCTCCTTAGTCCTTTTGTCATACCTGCATCAATGTGTGTGTGTGTGTGTGTGTGTGTACTTGTGTTTCTTTACCTTGTGGCAGTACCACATAGGTTTTTATAACGTGGTTTCTCAACACATTGAGAAACAGAGTCTCACCATGTTGTCAACATCTTCAAGTACACCAGCAGCACAGAACTTTAATATAAGAGAAGAAGACCTCAGAGGTTATTAATCCAGTGCCCTCCTGAGGTTACCTCAGTGCCTTAGGTCACAGAGCCATTCTGAGAAATCCCTGCTTTCTATTACTTAACCTCATTTCCTTCCCGCCCCCCACGTCCCGCCATTATTCCAACTACTTATTATTGCCCATGTGTGAAAGCCCAGTCAATAAAAGAGAAACTGTGTCCATCACTGAATCTCTCCAGGTAACCAAGGGACCTCAGTAAGGTTGCAAGCAGAGCAGGGTCAAAAATGTGTTTAAGCTACCTGTGTTCAGGGAACATGGCACTCTTTATTTTCTATAACCAGTCGAATTTTCCTGGCAATCTCTCACTCATTTCGGATAGCAGTAACCACAACTTGAACTTAGCAGTTAGGGCTATGTCAGCCCCATCTGGTTTGAACAGTCTCTTTTGGGGAAATGCTCAAATTCCCTCATGTCCAGTCCCCACCACCAACCTGAATCTGAGAAACAACTGGGGTGATAAGGGGCCTGGGAAGCACACCTTCATGGGGACAGAACAGTGCTAAGATCACTTATCAGGACAAGAATAGACTCTTCAACAAAGGGTGCTGGCACAACTGACATCTACATGCCAAAGAATGATGTTGGAATCATACCTCCCACCACAGTCAAAATTTAACTCCAAATGGATCACAGACTTAAATGTAAGAGCTAAAACTACAAAAACTATAAAACTAAAACAGTAAATCTCTTAGCAGAGTAAATCATCATAATCTTGATTTAGGTAATGGTCTCTTAGAACATAAGTAACAACACCAACAAATACATGAATTGGACATCATGAAAATTAAAAATGTTTGTGCTTCAATGGACAATGTCAAGAAAGTGAAAAGACAGTCCAAAGAATGGGAAAGAAATTTTGCAAATTATGATGTGATAAGAGACTGGTATCTGGAATATATGAAGATTACAACTCAATAATAAACAATCCAATTTTTAAAAAATGGGCAAATGATCTGAACAGACAATTCTCCAAAGAAGATATACAAATGGCCATTAAGCACATGAAAAGATGCTTACATCATCAGTAATACCATCAGTCATCAGGGAAATGCAAATCAAACCACAATGCAACACCATTTCACACCACTGTGATGGCTATAATCTGAAAGACAAATAATAATAAGTGCTTAGGAGAACGTGAGGACATGGGAACACTCAGACATTGCCGGTGGGAATGTAAGATGGCGCAACCACTTTGAAAATCAGTTTGGCAATTCTTCAAACCATTAAACAGAGAGTTACCATATGACCCAAAGATTCTACTCTTAGGTATATATCCTAAACAAATGAAACATCCATCCCTACAAAAACCTGTACACTTCATATACTCCATAAGTATATGCAGAGACTGAAGAATACTGGAGACTCTTTTCAAGAAAGGCTATCTTAAGGTTTTTATTGTCCTACCTAGCATACCTGGCACCTCCTGAACTTGTTCCCAACTCTAGTTCATCTGGACAGAAGACATGACCTCTAATTCTGGACCTACACATTATGAGAAGTAAAGAAGCCAGTATGGGCAAGATTCTCAAAAGCACCCTACCTACAAAGCTAGCAACTAAACACAGTTCTAATCACCCAGCCCCACAGGTATCTGCCTTAACCTTGGGCCTTCCTAAAAATATAAAATAATGTGAAGAGAAAGAATATCCAAGTATATAGATTTGGTAACACACAATGACACTTATATTGTTACCAATTATCAGAGAACACCAACCCCTTACAATTCCTAAAAACACCAGTATATATAAAAAAAAATGTATTCTAAGCCAGTATGCCAAATATTCCCACTAAGCATCATTCTAGCCCATAAAAATAAAACTAAACCACCCTCCTCTTTAATAACTTTTTTTTTTGGCTCTGCAATACCTGAAAATAAATAATGTTGACTCAGGCAAAGTAAACTAAGAAGATTAAATAAACTTAAGAAGAGAAAGGAAAAGTTATTCTTTGGAACTCACTTACCATCTTGGAAAAACTCATCCCCCAAGGAGAGGTGGATCTGAACTTCGTAATAAATATGAATTGGAAAACTCAAACCCTCTTCCCCAAATACACACACACAATATAGAGAATTTGATCTTATTCTTTTCTACATGCTGTGCAATTAGAGTTTAGTGTGATTGTGCAGGTACAAAGGCTTTTAAGTCTGTCCACTAAGAAACTTTCTTCTGCTAAAATCTTGGCTTGCATCAGGAAACAGTTGAACTGGGCTAGGAAACATAGTGCCAAAGGAGTGAAATATCTCCACAGTATTTCAATGGCAGGCAAGGCCAAGCCTACAATTGCTGTGACATCAGTAAGAAGTTCTAGAACATGTCCTCTCAATGGGAATATAAAACTAGGGCAGAATTCAAACAGCCTCTTCATTAGGATCATTTAACGATTTCAAGTGCCCACTGGGGCCAACCAAAATTGGTAGCTCCAGCCCAGTCTCTCTCTTGTGCCAAAGGCCTCTCCTTGGATGTCCCAAAGGCCCTTCAAACTCAACACAGACTCAATATGAATAAAATGGAAATCCTCACCTCACTCACTACTGTGCCAAGACCTGGACCTCCTCTGGATTCTCAGTGCCTCCAATTCTCATCTAATCACTTGATATAAATGTCTGAAAGTCACTCTCGACAACCTGTTCTCATCCCTTCAATCAAACCATGGCTGTGAACAGGGACTCCAGTTTAAGGACGCAGATGGTACAAGTGAGGCAGAGGAGGAGTGGGCAGACTTACCAGAGAGGTAGAAGGAAGCAGACTTCACAATAACAACAGTTCACTTCTTCCATAAGCATCCAGTGTCTGTCTTACTTTCCAACCCCGTTTCTCTCTTTCTCACTCTTAGTTATTCACCTCCTTCTTTCTTTGCTCCCACCACCTTCTTCCTGACCCTTTGCAATGATATCATTCACATTTCCACAGAGGAAAAGCGAAGCATAGGACCCTAAAATTCGGTTTACATTTTTCAGACAGGTAACTTAATACAAGAGAGGCAGGGAAGCTTGACCTGGGCCAAATTTTCTTTTTGGCCACTTCTGGTAGCCAAGCACTGTGGGAGATAAAGTTCAGACTTCAGCACAATTGAGCTCAACCCTGTCCTGGAGTAACAGGAAGGCAGCTTATCCAACAAGGTCACCACCTCAGTTTGTCTAAGTAGCCTGGGCCCTGCTCCTGACTCACCCTCACTTCTGATTCCAGTCCCCTGACTCAGCTGCTCATAAACTTGAATTCTGGCTCTCCTGACTCTGGCCTGGTTTGCTGACTTACCTTGGCAGGCCCTTTGAATTCTCTAGAAGGAAAGTGCGAGGCTATTAGGAGAGTTCGGTATGGCTGGGGCACCAGAAGAGGTAGCAGGTGGCCAACCCCCTATTGAATCATTGTCCAGCAGGCTGTACTGCTGTCAATAAAGAAAATATGGATGCCCTATGCTTGCTCATCCAATGACACTCCAAATATCCTGGGAGAGAGGAAAATATGTGTTGTCAAAAGTATGATCTGAAAAAGATTTAGTTTTTCCTATATTACACTCTATGCATGATTCAAATTATTTTAAAGTAAGTTTTTTTCTATCATTTCTTCTACTAAAAAACTATAAAACAGAAAAAATTCCTTAAAATTATGATCTGAATGGAAAAAGTGGAAAATAGAATACTTCACATATCCTCTACCACTTAATTTTTACCATGCAAATATAGTGTTTGTGAACCACTAAAAAGGATGCATTCTCATTCTGTTGATACTATAACTAAGGCTATGAGCTAAGTAGCTCATCCAACTAGAAACAATCTTTCTCCTGCACAAGAAATTTATTTTTATCCCTGAGACCGATCTGTAGTTACTATTTTAAAGTCTTTTTCTAGTAAAATATACATTCTTTTCAAGAACTCATGGAATAAATACCTTAGATAAACCATAACCTGGGCCCTAAAACAAATCTTAACAAATTGAGAAGAACTGAAATCGTATGAGTGTGTTCTGTGACCACAATGGAATCCAAGTAGAATCAATCCAAGAAAGATAATGGGAAAATACCCAAACACTTAGAAGTTGAACAACCCACTCCTCAATAATGCATGAGTTGAAGAAGAAGCCTGGAGGAAAATAAAAAACAATACACTGACCTGAATGAAAATTAAAATACAACATGTCAAAATTTATGGCACACAGCTAAATCGGTGAAGGGGAAATTCACTAAATATTTCACTAAATATTCACTAAATCGGTGAAGGGGAATAACACTAAATATTCACATTTAAAAAGAGGAAAGGTCTGAATTCAATAATGTAAGCAGCCACCTCAAGAACCTAGAAAAGGAAGAGCATTAACAAACTCAAAGTAAACAGAAGGAAGGAAATAACAAAGATAAAGCAGAAATCAATGAAACATAAAACATAAGAACAGAAAAAAAATAAATGAAACAAAAAGCTGATCCTTTTAAAGGAGCAATAGGATTGACAAACCTCTGGTAAAAATCACAGACACACACACACACACACACACACGCGCGCACACACACCCACACACACAAGTCACCAATATCAAGAACAAAACAGAGTACTGCTACAGACCCTGCAAGCATCAAATGATAATACAGGAATACCACAAACAACTCTACACAAATGAACTTGACAACTTAGATGAAATGAACCATTTCTTCAAAAAGCATAAACTACCACAGATTACCCAATATGAAACAGTTCATTTAACAGTCCCATACCTACTAAGGAAACTGAATTCATAATTTAAAAACTGTCAAAATGAAATCTCCAGGGCTAGATGGTTTCACTGGAGAATTCTACCAAATGTTTAAAGAAGAATAAACATGAACTCTATACAATCTCTTCCAGAAAATAGAAGAGGAAGAAATACTCTCAATTTACTTGGTGAGGTCAATATTACCCCAAAACCAAAACCAAAGATAGTACCAAAACAAGACACACCAAAAAAAAAACCCCCAAAACTATAGACCAATATCCTTCATAAATATAGACACAAAAATCCTAAACAAAATATTAGCAAGCAGAATTCAGCATTATATAAAAAGAATTAAACACGAAGACCACGTGGAATTTATTTTAGGGATGCAAGACTGGTTTTATGTTTGAAAATTGGCACAAAAAGCACATGATCCTATCAGTGATGCAGAAAATACATTTGACAAAATTCAACACCCATTCATAAAAACACAAACAAAAAGAAAAACTCCCAGAAAACTCCAACTAGAAGGGAACATCCTAACGTTGATGAAGATCATCTACAAAAGACCTATAACTAACATTATATTTAATGGTGAAAGACTGAATGCTTTCCCCCTAAGATCAAGAATAAGGCAAGATATCCACCCTCACCACTTTTACTCAGCAGAGGACTGGAACTTCTAGCCAGCACAGTAAGGCAGGAAAAAGCACACAAATTGAAAAGGAAGAAATAAAACTATCCTTATTGGCAGATTACGTGGTTGTTGATGTAGAAAATCCCAAGGAATCCACCCCTCCAAAAAAATTTAAAACTAGTAAGATACTATTGGCTGATCTGATAATGTCTATATACAAAGGGGAGGCTATTCTAGTACTGGTCATCAAGGAATGATTTGGAGTAAAGAGAAAATCTCCAATGACATATCAAAGTTGGTTTTACCAAGAAGGGAGATGGCCCCAAGCCAACTGGTAGGAACACAAGACCCACCAAGTAAATGTTGCAAGCTCACAGGCAGATCACTGGGAACCAAGAATGTGTCCGCCTCCTCTTTGAAAGGCTGTATAAATTCTCAGCTGAAGTATAAATTTTTAAAAAGGAAATATTTCTCATATCATTCTCAAGGATGGGACCTGAGTCACTTAAGTTCTTTAGACGTCTTTCCAAGGGTGTCTCTTCAAACTCCTGCCCAGACACCAAAAGAGACTAAAGCTACAACTTATTGGACTTCAGTCCTATTTTCCTCAAATAAAAACCCTCTTTTAAACATCAAATCCAGTGCATATTTTCATACCTATGCTCAAGGCTATGGACAGAGAGTCCTTAGAATTAGAAGGCAGAGATTACCCATCTTGGGTGACACTTTATCTAGGATAAATGTGTGGTGATACTTCCAGGGCAGAAATCCCACCCACTGAAACAGAGTTCATGGCTTTATGCTCCATCCTCCACCCTCCTCTTGGTTCTCTCAGAGTCATCCTTCCTCCCTTTACCATCTGATCTTGGGCTCAAAGTCCTGACTCCTGTCTTTCATCTCCTGTTGCTCCCAGCTTCTCCACTTCCTATCCACACCACCTCCCACCTGATCATCCTGCCCCTGCCATCCCTTCTCTCTTCTGCCTCTGCTACACCTCACCATGCCCATCACACTTCCAACTAGGATTGTCCCTCTTGCCTGTTTCTAATGCGGATTTTCTCTGTAGCCGGGAGCTGGGCCCAGTCCCCAGCCCTCTCCCTTTTAGCTCCCTCCCATCCTTCCTCCTCCGCCTCTCCTTTTTTCTGGCTTGCTGTGTTATTCGGTCCCCATCCTCCACACAGTCTCATCTTGGCCCAGCTGCCTTCCCCACAAGTACATGTGTATTTACAGAGTATGTATTTGTTGGCTGCATGAAAGTGCTGGCCAGCGTGCTAGAAAAAGCATTGTCCAGGGAACCAAAAACTATATGCTGGAGCCATCTCTAAACAAGTCATGGCACCTTCCTAGAGGTCTGGGAGAGGGGGAAGGGCAGCTGGCCTTCTACAGTGCTTTGCAGCTCTTGAAAGGTAAATAAGTGCATTCATACTTCTAGAGAGCAGAACAAGAACAGCACGGCCCTACCGTGCACCTAACACACAGTCATTCAGACAACTCCCTGACAAGCGAGTCTACCTTCGGATCACTGCTTATTTGCTGGCAACCTAGGCTTACCCAAGAGTTAACTAGAACTTTTAATCCAGCTCTCTTTTTTGCCCCGACGTTGGTTTTATGGCAGGGAAGAGAGAGAGTAAATTCTACAATGAGAGCTCCCCCATCCCTGAATAAAGGGCCTCTAGAAGCTGGCAGTGCTGTTGACTTTACACTAGCAAGTTTACTCAGTTTAACCTTCTCCAAGCACCAGCGGTAGAAGATTCAGACCTGCTCGAGAAAAGGGGCTATGAATTTCAAATAAAGCGTGCGTGTAGGGTGGGGTGGGGTGGAGCGTCTTCACCTGTCTTACCCACCAAGCCCACATGTTGGACTGTCTCTCCTAACAGGGCTTCTCCCTCAATATGGCTTTTGTTCTCTACCAGGATGAGTGGCTCACATAAAGCCATGCCCCCTGACCTGGAATGACATCTTTATCTCATGTACACTATGAATATGGTGAGCAAACAGTCGTCCACTACTGAATGCAAACAGGACTGAGGCATATGAATGTCAACTGTAAACGCGGAGACAGGATTCCCCTCTCAACAAAAAGTTTTCCTGTGTCTTATTATCCTGTTACTTAAATGCCAGGCCAGGCTCTAATTTCCACCAGAGTTTTGTCAAGGTCAACAACAGTGGCTGCACAGAGGTAGAGTAAATTATTAACCCTGGTTCTCCACAGGGCCCGAACCAGCCACAGAGCTCACCACCTGCCAGCCACGTTTTCTCCCCAGTTCAGCAGCGGGAAGTTCACGGTACATAGCACACGTGTCTGCTATTGCCTTGAAGGGTCACTAAGACAGATACGGGAAAGGGCAGCGGGTTGGGGCTGTAAGGGAAACTGGTCATAACAGGATGGGTAGAAGGAAGCCAAGCGGGTAGGGGAGGTGCCTGGCATCCTGGAGTCTCAGAAACCAAGTACCAAAGAGGCAGTGGGAATCTTCTTCTCACACAAGGTGACAGGCTGATAGACATGGAAGAAAAATGCCCGACCAGGCAGAAGGGACCCTCCCTACAGGTCAGAAAGTGTGTGGGGTTCAAACAGCATGCTGTTCCTTTGGGCTTGGCATGTGCTGGACTCAAGTTCACAATCATATTTATAAACCAAACTGGCTTAAAAGACTTCCCCATACAGACTCTGTAGGATGACCCCAGTGCCTATTTTCCAGAGCTTCTTAATGCCCAGGCTCTTGCTCCAAAACCATGAAGAATTCAGTGCCTTCCAAGTAACTGTGCAGGCATCGGAGCCTTCCCTGCACAGTTGTCTAGCCAACACTTTCCCTGGTGCAGAACAGACATCTTTAGGCTCTTGGGCAATTCAAGGATGGAAAAGACAGAAAGTTTTCACATCCTTCCATGCCACGTCTGCCCGAATACTTTCAGATCCATCTCAATGCCACCTCTTCTGGGCTCTGTCATTTATTTGCTTGACTTTATCCCCAGTCTTGTTCCAAAAAGTCTCTGAAGCACATCCAGCCCTTTTTTCTAACTATAAGTGGACTCAGAGTTTTCCTAAATCCAGAGACAGCCAGTATTTCTTCTCTCTGGACCACACACTTGAGAAACATGTGCAGAAATTTAACAAATAAAACAAAAAGAAAGAAAATGAAGAGAAGTGTTAAAAGGAGAAATATGTGCACTTGGCCATATTTTCCCCTTCGTCTTCAAGTCCCCAAGGATAAGGCCCATCGCGACTTTGGAATTTCCTAGGAAAGGAACTGATCTCTCCCCTGTTCCTTCTCCCACCCAACTCCTACTCACCACTGACAAAACAACATTACCTTATTCATTACTGCAAAATCTACTGCAATCACCCTGTGGAACGAACACCTTGCCCTTGATTTTGTCTCTCATGAAACCAACCTAACAATGCTGGCTCAAACAAGTTCTGTTCCCTGGTGACCACTGGGGCAGGCAGAGTTTTCCATTATATCTGCCTCTGACTTGTGCTCACACACATTTCCAGAATCTTAACATGTGGCCACCACACGTCACATGACTTAATCTGTAGTTCAAAACTCGCTAAACCACATCTAATCACTGTAAAGGCCATCTACTATTCTAACGGTTGTCTATTGCCATCCATCTGCCACCAACAATATGCCTAAATCCATTTATGTCTGTTTAGCACCTCAAATATTGAAAGCACTCAAAAATATTTGTTGGATAAATACATGAACACACACACCAATCTAGTAACTGCCTAGGGTAAGACTTTGGAGGATACAAGGAAAATGGCTACACTGAAGTCTCAGGAGAGAACCCAAAAATGTCCCATGCTGCAGCTTATGAAGTTCCCTCCATCTGGAATGCCCTTTCCCACCCTTAAGTCACCTCACTAACTCTCACTGCTCCCAAGACTCAACCACACCTCATTCCCTCTTAAGGAATTCCATTTCCTGGCCCGCCTACTCCAAGCAAAGTGATCCTTTCTGTGTTTCTGCTTTAAATGCTGGATGCCATCACTTCACACGATGCTCCACGAGCTGAGTGAATAAACAGCTATTGTCAAAGCAAAACAGTAAATGCTCTAGGAGGGGCAAAGGCTCTGGGGATCTCAAAGACAAGGGCCAGCAGCCGCTGGAACATATGAAGAGGGCATGTGAGCTCAGTCCTGAGGCAGGGTTCTTACTGGCAGAGACAGGGGTGCAGTGGTGGGAAGGACATTGGAGACAGACAGCTAACATGAACAGAGACAGAGGAAAGATGGCAGGGGGACACAGGAAAAGTCCAGGAGGAGGACACAGGAAAGCAAGTCAGAAAAGACAGACTGAGGCCAGAATATGTACAATTCTGGGAGACAGGCTCTGGTAGTATTATTTTCCCAACTGAGAGAAGAGGATTCTGGGGATTACAGTTGTGGTTTGCCAAAGTATTCAGTCACTGCTCACCAACTACGCTTAAGTCACACAGCAGTCATCTGTGTAAAAGGAAAAGAAAATATACACACATGCACGCATGCACACACACACGTATGTATATACACACACATATACTTATATACATAGATTCCAATTTCTCAACAGCAACATATGTTAGGGGTAGGAGGGCTGTCCTGTGCATTACAGCATATTTAACAGCATCCTTGGCCTCTACCCACTGGATGCCAGTAGCCCTGCCCCAGTTGTGACAACTAAAAACATTTCCAGACATTGTCAAATGTCCCCCAGGGCAAGTGGGCAGAATCACTCCTAGTTAAGAACCACCAACACAGATTACCTCCCAAAGGGGTAAGGAGTTACAAGGATTTGGAAAAGGAGAAAAATTGAGGGTATTTTGGTGGTTGGTGCATAGAAATTGAATTTTTTCTGAAAAAATCATGTGCAATATCACTCTACAAAATAAAATACAAGACTCCAAAAAAGGATCTCCCTGCCAGGAAGCACCATCTCCTATGTCTACTGTGCCACACCGGCTTCCAGATTAAAGGAGACTGCATAGCAAAGACCCAGAGGCAGAAAGCATGGAGTGCGGATGGAAACACATTTCTGTTTAGTGTCTCTGGTGCTGGGTTCATCATGGACAACAGTGAGGACCAGGGTTGAAAGGCAGGAGAGAGGCAGCATGTGCAGGACTCTGTAATGGAGGAAAGCCATGGGGGATGGGAGAGGGGCAGTTGTCAATTGGCCCACCTGCAGCAGGGGGGTGTGGTGTGGAAGGGCCAAATCCCGGAAACAGGAAGAGTACTGCTGAAATCACCCAGGCTAAAGATAACAAGGCCTGAAGTAGGGCAGTGTCCACGGGAAAGGAGATGAGCCAACAGAACTGATAGCAAGGGCACAGAAGCCACAGACCAGGCAGCAGATGGAAGGGAAGGGACAAGGCAGAGACAGAGACCCCAGTGAAAAAAGTGAACATTCATCACTGAACTCAAGGGTTCCTCTTGGCCCACATAGGAGAGGCACAGATCGGTATCCCACTTCATTGTACGTGGGATAAACTCAAATGGTCTGAAAGGTTTTATATGCTATTTTTAAAGAGCTTTTCTCTCACCCCATCTCCCTACTTGTCCCCAAAGGCAATCACCATTTATGGCTTTGCATCCTTCCTGAGATTGTCTACATGTACACAAGCATATATGCATATGTATTCATTTATCGTTTGTTTTTATTAATACAAATGGTATCCATTTACAATAAAGGCAATAAAAAACAAGGACCAGGAAACTTCTATAAAGTCCATAGCAGAGCCAGATTTAGAACGCTGACTTCTCCTTAAGCTGTTACTCTGTTTCACCTTTGTACATTCTGATTCGTTTACACGGAGCCTACTTATTGAGCACTCTGCAAGCTATCAGAGATATAAAGAATAAGATGGTCCATCCTTCAAGATGAAGAGAATGACGTATCACCTAACACGACCAGCCCAGCAAAACAAAAACTAGACCAGCGTGTGGGAGGATGCTGTAGTTCTGCTGGAGTCAGCAGCTATCAAGAAATGCGACATAGAAGACATGGCTTAGTCAAACTGCAATATTAGTTATTTATTACTGCATTCCAACTTGTCCCCAAACTTAGCAGCCTCAAATAACACTAACCATTAATTATCTCAGAGTTTCTGAAAGTAAGAGTGACTTAGTTGGGTAGTTCTGGCTCAGGGTCTCTGATGAAACTGTAGTTAACATGCCAGCCATGACTGCGGTCATCTGAAGACTTGAGTGGGGCCAGAGGATCCAGTTACAAGATGGGGTGGTCACATAACTGTTGACAGGAGGCCTAGGTCCCTCGCCACAAGAGACTTTCCACAGGCTGCCCGTAGGCCCTCACAACAGCTGGCTTCCCCCAGAGCAAGTGATTCAAGAGGAAGCAAGGAAGAAGCTACAGTGACCCAGCCTTGGAAGTCATACTCTACCATTTCCTCCGGGTCACCCACATTAGCCCTGTTCAACATGAGAAAGGACTATAAAGCATCAAGAATATCAGGAAGCATAGATCACTGGGGGCCATTTCAGAGGCTGACTACTACAATTGCCTTACCTATCCTCATTTGCCTTGACATTGTACATATTTCTTTTTCTTTAATTTTTTTTTTTTACATTTATTTATTTTTGACACAGAGATATGGAGTGTGAGCAGGGGAGGGACAGAGAGGGGGGAGACATAGAATCTGAAGCAGGCTCCAGGCTCCAAGCTGTAAGCACAGAGCCTGAGGCGGGGCTCGAACTCAAGAACCACGAGATCATGACCTGAGCCAAAGTCAGACGCTTAACCAACTAAGCCATCCAGGCACCCCAACGTTGTACATGTTTCTGTTTCCACACTGCTTCTTATCTAATGGACTTAGAGCTTATGACATGTTCCATTTTCTGCTTCACGTGATCAAATAATAGTGCCAAATTTTTCCACCAAGTAGAAATCTACTTAATGATCTTGGCAAGTCTTTAGAAAAATATTCATCAGGCAGAGTTTAGAGGGTCAGAGAGAGTATAGAGGACCTGAGAGAGTATAACACAGATTAAGCAGGATTTCTGGTAATAAAATTAAAGTGGTTTTCCCTTTCAGATGTCAACGATTTAACTATTTGCAATGTTCCACTGGCTGTGATGGTGCCTGGCTATTTAAAATAGGCCTCTCTCATTACACTGCCCAGTTCTGTGGGCTGACTGTAGCCACACCTGGACATGTGTCTGGTTACTGGCCCTCAGTGAGTGACTACTACCCCTGCCCTGCTCACACACCTGACCTCTGGGTGGTGTCCATGGATGGTTCAGAGATCTCAGAACACTCATTCCATTCAGGGAGACACACAAGCACTCCACTTGGTTATTCTCACTACTTCTGTAAATGCATACATTTCCAGCATTGAGACATTAGAACAACCATATTAGACAAGAAACAAATGAAACATTCCTCCTATAAACCTTACCACCAACATAGTAAACTTTCCCCTTCATCCTTGGTCCCTATTTACCCTCATCCACTTGTTCCTCAGCACAGTTTACAAATTTAGGCAACCAGCACTTGGCAAAGAGCAAAAACCTCACCAACAAAATGGGGCCCTCCATGACCCTACTCCCTTCCCTTTCTGCCCTTCAGCAGAGAGAGGGGCAGGTAATAATACCATTAAAAATGGAATTGGATTGCTAACAAGACCTCAGACAGTCTGTGCTTCCATCTTAAGTGGCAGCATGAACAAACTATCCAGGGCATTCCATCTCACTTGTAAAGACCAGAGCAGACTTTTCTATAGAGATAATTTGCTTGTGTCTCTGTGCGTGTGTCTTTCTCTGCCTCTGGCTCCCTCCGCACCACCCCCCCCCCCCGGCCCTCTCTCTCATACACATACGCACACTTAAAGTCTCTCATGGGGAGCCTCAGTGGCCCAGTCGGTTAAACATCTGACTCTTGGTTTCAGCTCAGGATGTGATCTCACAGTTCATGAGTTCAAGTCCCGTGATGGTTCTGTGCGGACAGTGTGGAGCCTGCTTGGGATTCTCTCCCTCTCTCTCTGCCCGCCCCCCCCCGCCCTCAAAAATAAATAAATATATTTTTTAAAAGTCTTTCATGATTTCCATGGCTCTTAGGAAAAAGAACAAAACCCCCCAGGCGCACAAGCCTGCAAGAGCCAGTCCCCGCTTTCCTCTTTACTTCCTCTCACACCAGACTTCCCCTTACCCTGCACAGCCCAACATCACTGGCCTTCACTCCACATCTTGCATAGACCACGCTCCCTCCTGCCACCAAGCCCTTTGCACATGCTCTATCCTCCTCCTGGAATATTCTTTGAGTTTTTTCTTTAATATAGCTAATTCTTATTCATCCTTCAGATGTCCATCATTTTCCTCAAGGAAGCATCCCCCCTTCTCTATTTCAAAGCGCTTATCACAACTGAATTACACATTTATACATGTGATTAACTGAATAAGGTCTGTCTCCCCCATTTTGTCCATTTTCTTTCCACAACCCAGCATAGACAGTGCCTGGCATAAATGGAATGCTCTGTAGATAGTTGCTTAATTAACTAATGACTATGAGCGAAGTAGTTATTGACGGAGATTCCACAAACTGTATCAGCAACCCATTCCCAGTGGTTAGGAATTGATGCTAATGTCAAATCTCCTGAATCATTTAAGCCTCACCCTCTGGTCATTCCTCAGTACAGATGGGAAACAGATGGAAGCTCTCCTCTCTCCTCCCAACAGACTCAAAGCCTGTGTCAGGCAAGGCAGGGACAGCATGGTTTGTAGACCAGGCTGTTCTGTTGCTCTTCCTGAGGCCAGGACAAGAGTTTTTCCTTCCCTCCCCATTTCTCTTCACACTGAATGTGAATTCGCTATGATTTTCTGGGTCATCGGAATGCTCTGGGTGTCCTGAAAGCTTTCCTTTCCCCACTCCTCCCTTTGGAGCTGCAGGAAAAGGCCCTCCTGTTCAACCACACTCATGAAGCTACACGGTCCAATCATTAAAACCTGGCCAATGTCCTACCTATCCCATGTGAATAATCTTCTTAATGTGATTCGGCATCAGTTCACCCTCCTACACCATGATGCTCTCCGCAGAACAGCAGCAGCCAAAGCCACTCAGGACAGCAGACCCAAATGAGAGCTCTGTTAATGCTGCGGTCTGAACTGGGAAAAGCAGAGGTCCTCCCTGTAAATATTTTATTTTATGGGGTCCTACCCTCTGGAAATCTTAACTGTAAGTGGAACCTAATTGGCTCTTCAAATAAATGAAATCTATTTTAACTCATCTCCCAGGTCAACATTCTTTCTTTGCCTTGCACTTAGGGTATTTAAACTGTCCAGGATTTCCAACTGTTAACTCTGAGTTTACTAAAAGGAGTCTAGTACAATGACAGTAGGTTCAAGGGGTGCTAAAGTCCAGAAACTCCTAGAGCGGTCCTAGGAAAACAAGTATCTTTTTCGTTTCTAAATCTTAAGTATTTGGTATGTAAAAGACACTTAGGGTGTCAAGGCACAGAAGGGACATGCTCTTTCTCTCCTGTATTTTGCCATCTAAGGAAAAGCGGTCAGCCTTTCCTGATCTCCCACCCTGCGTGTGCCTCAACCACAGCACCATAACTTTATCATCCTCTTATTTGCATGTCTTTCCAGGACTAATAAAAGATCTTTAAAGCTAGAAACTCCATGGCGTGCCCACCTTTGTATCCTCAGTGTCCAGCACTGGTCAAACACACTCAAACATTTGATGAAAAAGGAATGGCTGTGTGTGAGACTCTTACTCTTTCTTCTACAAACCACAGCAAGTCAATTTGGCAGCTGAGTGAAAGCACCAGGAGGCAAGTACAGAGATGTCCTGTTTATGTTCACCACGGCTCCCTAAGAGGCGTTATCAGGACCCATGTAACTGGGATCAGAGTCCCAGCAGGGAGGGGGCATGTCTAGGGCTTAAATGGTGGGTCCAAAACAAACATCCTAGGACACCACACCATGCCTCCTATTTAGCTACTTTTTAATCAATACAGAATGCAAAAGAGCAATGAGATTATTAAAAGAGTCATTTCTGGAGGGGGGAAAAAAAAACTAGCAAGAAAAAAATGTAGGAGACCTTGTTTAACCTTGAATCTTTGCATTTTACTTTGGCCGATGGAAACTTCTGTGCCACTCTGGGCGCACTTGAGTCGGTGGAAAAGAGATACTTCCCTTTACCTGAGCACCTGCCTGCCACCCTGCCATGTCCCCCGTTCTCAACAGCCGTCATCCAGGGTAAGCCGATTATGTGAAATTAGAAAGCTGGGGAAATAAGGATTTTTTCCAGGTTCCCTCACTACCCTCGCTCCCGTGGAGAAAACAGAAATGAGATTTTTCACTGAATTAGCCCTATCTTTAGGGGAGGCAATTCCATTGATCTTGAGATTAGCACTGATTTTACCATCTGACCCTCTGGTGACCTTTTGCTTTTAAAGGAACCAGTCACAGATCAGTAGGAAAGAGAGAGGGAAAATCTAGAAGTGACACAAGAAAGGGGCACTGAAGCACATCTCCATTTTTATAAGATGAGTGACATTTCCAAATTGTTCGGTGAAACATAAACATAGAGCCATAATTTGAGGACACTTTTGAGGGGGAAAGAAAGCTTCACCATTCTGAATTTGAATACAATTTATAGAAGCGTTATAGGATATAAAATGTGTTAGAAAGAATTTACACCATACAGAGCAAAACAAGACGAAAGCACAGAGACTTGTATGTATATATGCATATATATATGTGTGTGCGTGTGTGTATATATATGTGTGTGTAATGCAAAAACAAGCTGCTTCTAGAAGTTTCTCAAATACATCATCCATTAAGCCAAATGCAACACTCTTCCAACTTGCTTTCCTGTTACTAGACTTGGCCGCTTCTCATCCTGTCTCTGAGCCTGCGTCCTCCCGCTCTTCTACCCTATGCTCCTGTTTTCTTGTCTTGGAGCCATCACGACCCTCCAGGAGTGGCCTCCACCCTCGTGGACTGGCTCACCACCCCACCCAACAGGGCCGCCCTGCCTCTCACCAACCGCCTTCCCTCAGAAGCCCCACCTGGAACTTCCCCATCCCCGGCAAGGCCTCAGCACCTGAGGCAATACCTTGGGCTTAGCCCTATCTCTTCTTTGTCCCTCACCCCAATCATGGCACTCATGTGGGGACTCTCCTGCCAGTCCTGCCTCTCCTGGCCACTGCCTCCTTGACCCCGCAGCTCCATCCTCCTATTTCTAACCTTTCTTCCAACTGCTAACTCCCCTACCTGCAGGTCACCGCTATGAAAGCATGTCCCTGCTATGCAAGCATGTCCCTATTAGGTCTCTGTGACAAACATCAAGTGCTCCCTCACCAATGAAAAACCACTCATGTATCACAGCATTACGAATTTAATGAGTCCTCATATCCCTCTTCACCTCACCTTATCTATCTTGTCTTTTTCTGTTCTTAAAAAAAATTATCATGAAAAATTTTAAACATTAGCAAATGTAGAGTGTGTAGCATAATGAACGCTCACTTATCCATCATGCAGCTTTAATACTTACCAACACATGGTTAATCTGGTTTTATCCACACCCCCAATCACTTTCTCCCCCAACTGGATTATTTTAAAGCAAATTCTAGATAGCCTACCATTTCACCTATAAATACTTCAGTAAGTTTCTTTAAAAGGTAAAAGACTCTTGAGGTGCCTGGGTGGCTCAGTTGGTTAAGTGTCCAACTCTTGGTTTCAGCTCAGGTCGTGATATTATGGTTCATGAGTTCAAGCCCGGCATTAGGCTCTCTGCACTGACAGTGCAGAGCCTGCTTGGGATTCTCTCTCTCCACTCTCTACCTGCCCCTACCCTGCTCATGCTCTCTCTCTCAAAATAAATAAACTTAATTTTTTTTTTTTTAAATAAAAGACTCTTAAAAATGGGTCAGCTATTGGGGCAGCTGGGTGGTTCAGTCGGATGGATGTCTGACTCTTGATTTTGGCTCAAGTTTTATCTCATGGTCTGTGGGACTGAGCCCCACATCAGGCTCTACACTGAGTGGAGAGCCTGCTTGGGGTTTTCATTCTCTCTCTCTCTCTCTCTCTCTCTCTCTCTCTCTCTCTCTGCCCTTCCCCTACTGGTGTTCTCTCTCCCTCTCTCTCTCAAAATAAATAGATGATAAACTTTTAAAAATAACACTATCATCACTCCTAACACTTTTGCATACTCTATTTCTTAATATCACTAAATATACAGATGATGTTTAAGTGTCCCCAATCATTTCAAATATATTTTGTTTTTTTGCAGTTCATTTGTTTGAACTGGGATCCAAACACGGTCCATGTGTTGGACCTGGGTCTCTGCCTCTCAAAAGTCTCTGTTAATCTGTAACCATCCTATCTTCTATTGCTCTACAAGGCTCCAGCCCAGAGCCACATCTCACTTCCCTACCTACAAGATGCTGAATATGCTGGACCCAGCACCACCCATGTCCTCGGCCTCAAACACCGCTCGCTTCCCCTTCACATCACCCCTGCCCCCAGCGCGAGCCACCTCCCACAGCACTTAGCCACACTTCCCTTGGGACATTTACTCTTTCCCACTCTGTAGTCAGCTTCAGTATTACTTCTCTCCCCTCCAATCTTCTGGAAGGTACACTTCTCTGATTTATCTTCGTAACTTTCACCATACCTTGCACTTGACAATGGTTCAGTAAGTAAACTTATAAATGTTGTATTTACATATAATACAAATGGAGACGTGAAAGATGGCAAGAGTCTCTCACGTATCTCCATTCTCCTTCCACTTCCCCTCATCCACTCATCTAAGACATATTTGTTGCTTAACTGCTGTGTGTTGAGGCCTTGAGGTGGCCTAATGGCCCAGAAGTCATGTTACACAATACAAAAGTAAAAGTGGCTCTTTGAACACCCTCAAAATACCTATATCTTTTAGACACAAATCAGTCCTTCGAAGATCAACATTAACATTATGAAACTGCTCTCAACAGACAAGATCTGGTCATTTTCACAAGAAACAATTTAAATTCATAAATTAGACCCTAAAATAATCTAATATGCCTTAGGACTGTCAGGACTCAAAGGCCATCTCTCTTTTGTCTATTCCTGTCCTCCAAAACCATGTATTGAACACTATTAAATGCCACACACTGGGGATGCCTAGTGGAAAATGATGACAGTCTTGAGTATGAAAGAGAAGAAAAAACCTAGAACAAGATTTCCAGCATTCACCAGTCCCTAGAAACTGTAAGGTCCAAGAAGCAACCAGGGAACTCCTTGGAGGAGCTAGAAATCTGAAAACACTAAACTGTTTGCACCTGTCTTTTGCACGAGGAGTTGAATATGGAAAGGGGTACGGATGAAAAAGAGGAGCTATCGGCTTCATTTTTCCACCAGACAGCGGTCATTCACATCCCCACTGACTGTCCATTTCCTCACTTAGATTCTAGCAACTGTCACAAACCCAAGAAGAGACCGAACATTTCCCTTTCAAAACCAGAAAGAGTATAAAAGGACATAGCACAAAGAAGTAGCTATGAAATACAGTGTCAAAGTCCTTAAGGGTCCTTTGGAAGAATGTTTGATAGAAATAACCCCCTTTTCTAACAGACGTCAAGTTCCATTTCTCAATGGGAAGGGAACTCAAGTAGCTCCCCTAATGACCCAAACCACCACTGCTTGGAGGGGAAGGTACATTTCATTTTGCTGCACAAGGAAACACCACAAAACCACAGCACTCAGGGCTCAGGTCATCATCTCACAGTTTGTGGGTTCAAACCCCGCATCAGGCTCCAGGCTAATGTGCAGGGCCTGCTTGGGATTCTCTCTCTCTGCCTCTCCCCTGCTGATGCTCTCTCTCTTGCTCTCAAAATTAATTAATTTTAAAGAATTAAAAACAAAAAAACAAAAAACAAGCACTCATGAATTCTCATCTGGTAAGCAATCATTCTCTTCTTAAAGGTGTAGCTGCTTGGGTCTACCAAGACCACTCTTGCAGAGTGTCTATCTGGAATGCCTGTAAAATGTTCTTAATACAACTTGGTGTTTCACCAAATGTTCTAGTAATTTAAAACTTTTTGCACTCCAGCTCAGGCCAGGATGAAATATTTGTTATTTGACAACAATAAAATAGCGCTTTAGGGGTTTTGGGCCCTGGGGCAGTGACAAAAATTAGGAAAACTAATGGCAGGAAGTTGGGCTGCCTCCTAAGACTTACCAAGGAAATAAACTTTTTAATGCAATGCAGTTCCTCAAAGAAATGTCAGTTTTTAGTCACAGTGGTGGATAAGTCCTTCCTCTGGGACAGCAAAAGGCTAAATGCTAATGCACACATTTAAGAAACAAGATACCAAATTAAAATGTTGTATTTAAGTCACTTAAGTGTCTGACTCTATTTCAGTTCAGGTCATGATCTCACAGTTCTTGCGATCGAGGCCTGTGTCAGGCTCTGAGCTGACAGCACACGGCCCACTTGAGATTCTCTCTCTATCTGCCCCTCCCTCCCTCTCTTACAAAATAAATAAAATAAACTTTAGAAAATTATATTTAATTCACTCTCCTCCAAGTAGTTAATAGAATAACCTTAAAATTCTATTATAGAATACTCACATGTAAATAATGTAACAAAAAGGCAGCATCTGTCTGCTAAACTGACTTTATTTTTTCCATTAGATATGATTCAGTCACATTTGTTCAGCAACCACGTTCAGAAGCACAAGCTAAACAAGAGACAAAAATGCAATCATGATGCCCTTTAGGAAACTGCAGGGAAACATAAAGGCAATGTACAGAAATTCAGAGTAACAGAGTTTCCTAAAAGACGTCCCCCATCACCATCGCAGAAAAGCCAAGAGTAACTACACAACAGGGACTGAAAACCCAGTTATGAGGGGAATTTGTCGTCTACTTCCTTTCACTCATCAGATTATGCAGATATAACTGTGTGCCAGACACTGTGCTAAACTCAAGAGACAAAGGTCACACGATGGCAGCCTGCAGATGAGCTGAGTTTGATCGATATCATTCTTCTCTTGCTAATTTAAAAGTCGGAAGATCTCACATCAACATCCAGATATCCGAATTCTTTAAAAAAAAAAAAATTGAGAGATGACAACATGGGGCAGGATTCCTTTACTAATAATTTTCAACAGCAGTAAAGAAGCAACGAACTCTAAGGCAAAGGGCACACTTACTAGTTTGCCACAGTCTCCACCGTGTCCTACTGTCCCCCCAACAACACACCCAGAAGTCCACTCATTCATGTCCTTGCCTGGGCCCTGAGGTACTTAAGTTTTCCACTCCTACTCCAGGAAGAAAAAGGAGGGATAAAAATGTCCCCTGTGCTTCTTTAAGAAGCTTTGAGTCTAACGAAGTCGCAGACATGATGAGTTACAACATGGTATCATAGAAACTACAGAAGATGAATAACTAGGGAGCAAAAGAAACCCTAAGAAAGGTGCAATTAACCCCACGAAGGGGAGTGGAAGAATCCAGTCACCATCACAGGGGAGAGGAAATTTGGGGAGGGTCTTGAAGGATTCTCAAGGGGGTAGTCTGGCAGAAAAGTGGACGGAGGTCAGCTCACATGTACAGAAAGGTGAAAGGACTAAGAGAACATGGAGTTTTCTGGAAACAGGGTTAGGTAGAAAAAGGGCTTCTATCACCTACCATGATAACAACTTGGAACTTAAATGTAGCAATGGGGAGCCAAGAGAGCCTTTAAGCACAGGCTGACATGATCAGATTTGTCCTTTCAGGGGAAGATTCTGAGAGCACTGTAGAATATGACCTTGGGACAAAGAACCTTGCTGGGACACACCCCTTTGGATGCTGAGGTGCATCCCTTTTTGGTTAGTTTCCTGCTGCTTAGAAACCCTACATTCTCTGCCAATGATACATGTCTTGGTTAACTCACTTGTTATTTCTTTCACAAACCCATATGGGTCAACCAAGTTATCTTTCTTAAATTGGCATAATTAAAATGCTGTACTTGGGGCACCTGGGTGGCTCAGTCAGTTGAGCATCCAACTTCAGCTCAGTTCATGATCTCGCAGTTCATAAATTCAAGCCCCACATCGGGCTCTCTGCTATCATCATACAGCCTGCTTCAGATCATCTGTTCCCCTGTCTCTATGCCCCTCCCCCACTTGTCCTCACTGAAAAATAAAACATTTTTAAAAATGCTGTACATTAACATACAATACTGACCTTTGAAAGAGTCAAAATGCAACAGACTTTGTCTCTACAGATGATCTTGATGTCATACAACAAAAATGTCCTCTTTCACCTACCATGTTTCCCTTCCCCACTTGCACTATCTGTGAGAGGACCTACAAGCTTCTAATACCATATCCTGCATCTGATGCGTGGCACAAATTTAACTTTCCTTATATTCAGATCACTATACATATGCCCGAAACACCATCCTCAACTACCCTTCAATGAATAAACCTATTAACTCGAGCTTTGATGAAAGGTCTGAACGTGATAAAGACATGTGGGTTCAAAGGAGAATCCTCTTACTCAGTAGCCTACTAGCACATCCCCCACGAAACAACAGCACAGAAAAGCTAAGAAAAAGGACACCAGGCTGCTGCGCAGAAAGAAAATCAGATGGAACAGACACATCCCCTCAAAGCAACGAAAATTAAATCAGTTTCCATTTTCTCCTTCAAACTAAACCTAATCTCCAAAAAAAAAAAAACCTAAGGCAAATCAATGAGAAGCTCTTTAAAAACTATCTCAGTTATAACAACCCCAAACACACTATTTCCCAGACCTTTTATTGTTATAACAAACAAAACCATCTTTCACTTCTTGTCATTTGCAATTACCATGCCATAATTGAAAATCAGTGAATCACTATGGAGCTTAGGGGAGGGGGGGGCCTACAAGCTCAAAGCTGTCGCCATAATCATCACAGAATAAACCAACAGTATCAAGAGTTCTTTCCTCATCATCTTTAACCTGTGCATCGCAGAGACTCTAAAACACTTTATACTCTGTAATTCCCCTCATTCCCTAAAGATGGCATGATATTTCAAAGCATTTTCCCCTTCAAAACGTTGCTTTTTCTCTTCTTCAACAGCCAAGATGAAGCCTGCACCAGAAGATCTCAACATAATTTACAACCTATGTTGTAGGAGCCAAGAATTCAATTAAGAGAAAAATTATCTCACAAGGGTCTGGGCAATTCAGCCAATTAGCCCTGGTGGAACTCTGCTAAGAAAAGAACCCAAACCATTTAACAAAAGGCTTCACAAGTCAAAAGGAACAGGCTAAGGCAGGGGCAGGGGTCAGGATTCCAGAAATCTGGGTCTGGTCTGCAATCCTGTCGCAAAGCCACCCAATGCCCTCGGCCTCCAACCCTTAGGCACACCTGGAGGGGCCCCGCTGTGTGCTCTGCAAGGGGCTCGGTTCCCTCACGGGCCTCCAAATCTCACCTCAAATAAAAGCATTATCCATGTCCTTAACAATTTTTAAATTTATAGACTCAAAATGGTCAACAGCAACAGGGCTGAGCTCATGATTCGTGATCAAGCTCTATTTCCACAATCTGATGAAACTGAGTTTCACTCTGTAGTGAAAAGAAAAACAACTAGCACAGGCGTGAGCAAGGCGGTCTCGCCCCTTGTCTGTCCCCACGCCAGACCCTCACTCTCTTGCCCCGGGCCAACATGCCCTGGAGTCTGACCAGACCTGGCTCAGCAGACTCACCTTGGTGGCCTCTTCTACACTCTCCCTCAGGGCCTGCAGCTCGGCATCGTACTGCTCCTTCAGTTTGTCCATCTCCAGGTCGTGGCTGGAAACCTCTTCCTTCAGGGCGCCCTTCAGGGCGGTGAGTTCACGCTCCCGCTTTCTCAAGAGGTCTTCCTGCTCCTCTTTGGCGATGAGCAGATCCTGAAGATCCTGTTTTGCCTGTAAGAGTTCCTAGAGACGGAAGCGTGAACAGGGAGGTGAGGATTAAACATCTTTGCTGAATGGCCCTACGTGTCCCCTCCAGTTGGGTGGCCCAGACGAATGGCCATCCTCTCAACCTGTCCTCTGACTCTCTCCTCACCATAGTACACACCAGTTTAGACCATCTCCTCCTCATCCCTTTCACTCCTCTGACGCCATCATTCCCCTAGATTTGTTTGCCTTCGTTTTGAGATTCGATTTGAAGGAGAAAAAGGGAAACTGATTTCATTTTCATTGCTTTGAGGGGGCAGGTGTGTCTCTTCCATCTCACCTCCTTTCTGTGCAATGAATGGTCTGTTGCCCTCACAAAGGGCTCACGTGTGCTGTTGTTTCACTGGGGGATGTGTCCACTGTGTGGGCTCACTTAACTTCACGCCCCCCCTGGGGCCCTGCGTGTGGTCAAACCCTTCGTTCACAGCCCTGGTACTGGGAGGGCTCTGCCAGTCTCCTGTCGCACTTGGGCAAGGCACACACTCCCATTTTCTCCTCATTCACTGCCAAGAGTTCCTGAGAAAAGTCACAAAACTGGGGCAACACGTTCCACTACAAATCTCATTACCTAAACCCAAGCATGTCCTGCCAAAAGTTCGCATTCCTTCTACTTCACCATCTTTGTCTCAGACCTACTCGGCGATCCTCAAGTTCAGGACACTCCTCTCCTGCAGACGCCCTCATGTCACACTGGCGGGACCCGGACGCGGGTGCCTCGGCAGCACCCCCACCCCGGCTCTTCTCCGCACACCCAGCCCCCTCCCACCCGCAGCCACTTCCCACACCACGAGCTGCCCCTCGCCAGCCTGCTCCAGGCCTTTCCTCCATCGGTGATCTGTTTCTCTGTCACATTGTTCTTTTCTCTTTCCTTGAGTCTGTATTCTTTCCCTCACAGCACAAGAATCCACTGGGTCAAAAAGCAACAACAACAACAACAACAACAACAACAACAACAACAACAAGCTTTGCCACTAAATTTTTATAAAGTGTAATTTCTGTCCACTGTGCTTCTTGACCACTTAGTCACTCTTTAATCTCTTGCTACATGGCCTTGGATCCTACTGTACTAAGACTGTCCCCTCCAAGGTCATAGTGACCTCTTAGTCAACAAGTCCAGGCTTCTCCCCGGTCCTCACTTTTCTCCACCAACCCTTCTTTGATCCTCCCAACCTCTCTTTAAAATTCTCTTTTGCCCTGCAGTTCAAAGACAGTACTTGCCTGTTTTCTTCCCTCAGGCTGCTTTTTCTATGACAATCTTCCCTGGCTTTTCTCTCCCTCTTCCCAAAAGCTAAGATGATCCCCAAGAATGCAACTTCGCATTCTTTATTCTTTTTTGGCAAGCTCATCAGTTGGGTTTTTTTTTTTTTTTTCCCAACTATTCATTCTAAGTAAGTAACTCTCAAACCTTTACCTCCCAACTCTTATCTGAGTTCAGACCTGCACTTCCAGTGACCTGCCAGACACATCCATCTGGATGTCCCACGGGCACCTAAGATTCAGTAGGTTTATATTTTTCAGCGAATTCATCATGTTCCTTCCTTTCCTCCTCCTTTGTTCATTATTCTTCTAAATGGCACCACCTGCTTGGGAGCTTAGAAGCATCCTTGACCTCTCTTGTCCTTGTCCTTCACAACCAAAACGTTAGCTCTGTAACATCCTAGAGATCCTTTCCGTCGCCTCCCTGGTTTAGGCTCTCCTGCCACCCAACTACTCACTGCATCCAGTTGCTCACCTGTGGCCCCTATGACGTGATCCTCTGTCTCAAGCGCCCTTCTTCCCTCTCAATCCCACCTGCCTCTGCCTTTCAGAAAATCCCTGAAGACTCAGAGCAGGATCTCCTGCAAGAAGTCTTCCTTGAATCCCTTCCTGATACCCATCTCACTCTAGCGGTGTGTCTCAGAGCACTTAATGCTTTTACCTTGCAGTCCACAGAGATTATTTTCTTTCCTCCCCTGTTAGACTGTCAGCCCCTTGAAAGAAGGATATAGATCTGACTGTATTTTTGGTGCACAGATCAATGATATTGGCAATGTGTCTGTTCTGAGTAGAAATAAATTCACACATGCAGCACGGCAGAAGTCTGGAGATGTAAGAATTCTAAACTGGTCTATTTTTTCACTGGTGGCTTCTGAGTAAATACACATCCTGTTCTCTTGGAATTCCTGGGGAATCAGAGGAATGGCTGCCACCTGTGGAGCTGAGGCCTTGGCGATGATAAACTACTTTCCATTCAAGAAGTATGTCGTTGATGAGGGGATGAAAATATGACTGACGATGGAATCTCTTAGCTTTTTCTCTGGGACATGCACATGCATTGAACCAGTCCCAGGGTAGAGCCACATGGCACAGACTAAGACTTAGCCCTTCAAAAATCTCGCTAGCAGGCACTGAGAAGCTCAGAAGAAAGGTCAAGAGATTCATCCAGGTAAATAAGGCAATTCTGGTTCTTCCAAAGCACCAAGCACAGAACACATATGCAAATCTTATGAAAATATACCCCATCCTGACACGCACCAAAGGGGACACCTGGTGCCGATGCTGCCAGCCCCTTCTTAAGGGGTATCAGAAACCCCCCCCACCATCACGGCTGTGACTGGCCACCCCATCAGGTCTTCCTGGGCTTTCTGCCAGCCTCTAACAGACATTGTGGTTCTAACTCCGCTTCCTCCTCTTACTCTCACACATTTCTCAATTGTTTTGATGATAAGGCAGTTCCTCTTCCCACACTTATCTTTCCCAGGATGTATCTGGGCTTTGCGTTGCCTGGTGTGCCCTGCCACCAATGCATGTCAAGAACCTAGGTTTTTATGGTCCATTTTACACCGACGCGCCATTATCTGCAGTCGTGGCTTTGCTTAAGTGGCCTGTGTTGTACAAATCCAATCAGATTACACCTCACCCTATCACTTAGCAGCACTTGAGGTTTTCCAGGGTAGAGGCCAAAAAACCACGAGAGATTTCAGAAACTTTACCCCATCGCCTCAGTATCCTCATTTCCAGTTATATCAAGCCAAAGAGAGCAGAAAAAGTATATAAATTTCAAAACGTAAGTAAATACCCATCAGAGGTGACCATGCCTCTCTAGAGATACCAATCAGAAAACAAAGGAAAGCTTTGCCCAATCAGAATCAGCACTTTCAAACTTCATATGCATTCAGGCTAGGTGCAGATAACAAAGTATCCAGGAGATAAAAGCCTAGTGAGTATGGATGTATGTGAGCAGGGAGAGGCGACAGATGTGATTGTGCTTGGTACATAGTATATAACAGGAACTGTGGTAAGATTTCCAAAAATCCTAAGAGAGAATATTCAAGGCGATTAATATTATTCTTATTCATAGATGGAAAAAAAAAAAAAAAAACCAAACCCTGAAGCTTTGAGACACTAACATGCTTACATTCACACAGCTTAGAGGTGGAAGATTAGAACACAGACTGGATACCAATACCTCTTCTCTTAATCACACAGCCTCTGCAAGCCTGACCACAAATCTACACACTCAAGAGGGGCTGAGGAGCAATTACCCTGTGCTCAGTCTCTCAGCTGCAAATAGAATAGAACACTGGGTATGGCTGGAAGTGCCTGTAAGGAAGTCCACCTCTTTAAAGAAAAGACACATTCCCCGGGGCACCCGGGTGGCTCAGTCGGTTAGGTGTCCGACTTCAGCTCTGGTCATGATCTCACGGTTCATGAGTCGAAGCCCAGTGTCGGGCTGTGTGCTGACAAGCTCAGAGCCTGGAGACTGCTTTGGATTCTGTGTCTCCCTTTCTCTCTGCCCCCAACACCAACTCACGCTCTGTCTCTATTTCTCTCAAAAATAAACAAACATTAACAAAAATTAAAAAAGAAAACAGACATGCCCAGAACCAGAAAAGAAAAAAAGCTGAAAGAAAAAGAGAAACCCACTCTGGGACCTAGCTGTTGGCAGCAGCAACAAGTGGCTATCTGGAAAGCAGACATTCCAGAATATCCACAGCAGCAACTTACTTTCCATAGAAAGCCTCACTCCACACACCACCTATTGACAGGTATTCCAGGTCAACCTGAGAAAAATGCTGATCTCTTCTATATAAATGTTTCCCAGAAGTTCAGCAGGGGTCCCCATCGCTGGCCCACACTCACTGAAAGGATACGTAAGGGTTTTGTATCAAAACTGTAGCTGATAGGAATTATGTAAATTTTGTTCTCAGAAGAACAGACTAGAAAGCACATCACAGCTGATGAAAACCATGATTATTTTTTAGTACTTTTTGATTAAAATGTGTGTAATAATTCAGTAATATCCTGCAAGTTTAGAACTATTTAGAGACCTCATTTCTGAGCACAGTCTATCCTCGGATCAATATAATTTCAATACCAGAGTATTTCAAGTACTTGCTCTTGGCAAATGCCAAGGATAAAACATTACCAGATTCTGTTGGAGTGAGGCCCATCTGTCAGCACTGTAGGCTCCCATCAAAGATGATGGTTGGTAATTAGAAAACTCCACTGTCATGCACTTAGAGGTCTCACGTTCACCCCTTTCCCCCAGAATGGAGGGAAATGCATTCACAGACAAAGAAGTGGCTGAAAACTTGTCCCATAATCATTTTTGTAACCTGAATTTTTTTTTACAAAGTTCAGAACCATCAATTGTTTAAAAATAACAAAGTCATCTTATTTTTGGTCAGTTACATGGCTTATCTTAAGCAAATTTTATTTTTTACTATTTCTTTCTATCTTCTTTTTAGCCATTTTATTCTCTCCTAATGTTGCTTTACTGATTTTGTATTGGTGCCCAGTATTATTTAACAAAATGTGAAGTATCAGAAGAGATTTCATTAAAAATCTTATGGATTGTGGCAAGCCTCACAAAATAAAAAGCCTTCAAACTTTTTAAAACATTTAAAAGCAGAAGTGTTTAAGGTGCATTGTGTTTAAGAGCCTGTTCTAAGCTAAATGCCATGGAGAACTTGGCCATAACTATAATCTGTTATTGGATTCCCCCAAGCCACTTTTTATTAAGATATGAAGAATAAATTGAATGTGACAAAGAGACAGGGTCTATTTTATTAGTGGTATAGAAACCATAGATCAGGTTTTAAATATTGCTGACAAGTAATCGGAACTTGATTAAAACAGTGAGGATGAATTTCCAGAGGAGAAACCCACTTTGGCACAGAGAAGCTAACTGTACCCCAACTAATCCTGCAGAAAGACAGCAGATAACAGTCCTCCCGTTACAGGAAGAGGCAAATAATGAGAAAGCCAGCAACACTGGGAACATCTGTAAGAGCAGATGTGCTCTGTTTCCTTTCTGTGTCTCTCATTACCAACCTGAAAACACATCACCAAAACTGAGGTCCATATGCTTATCCTAGTTACCACTGTAAATAAGTCACTAAACTATTTGATTAATTAAATCATATTCATTAATATACACTCTAAGTACACTGTGCTTAAAGAGGCAAAGAAGCACGTGGCTCATTTCAGAATTATCCCCTTTTCTTAAAAAGGTGACAATTCTAAAAAGATTTAAAAACTGAAATTTATTCCTTTGCTCTGTTGCTTAGTGCTGTGCTAGGCAAGAAATGGGGGAGGAAGCAAAGCCAACATGTCTTTGAATTAGCCGGCTAGAAGAAAGGGACAGAGGCATCTGGGTGGTTCAGTTGGTTGAACATGCAAGTTTCGCTCAGGTCATGATCTCACAGCTAGTGAGTTCGAAACCCACATCAGGCTCTGTGCTGACAGCTTGAGCTTGAAGCCTGGAGCCTGCTTAGGATGCTGTGTCTCCCTCTCTCTCTGCACCCCCTCCCCCACTAATGCACACACATCACTCCTCTCTCTCAAAAATAAAAAACATTAAAAAAATTTTTAGGGGCGCCTGGGTGGCGCAGTCGGTTAAGCGTCCGACTTCAGCCAGGTCACGATCTCGCGGTCCGTGAGTTCGAGCCCCGCGTCGGGCTCTGGGCTGATGGCCCGGAGCCTGGAGCCTGTTTCCGATTCTGTGTCTCCCTCTCTCTCTGCCCCTCCCCAGTTCATGCTCTGTCTCTCTCTGTCCCAAAAAATAAAATAAAATAAATTATAAAAAAAAAAAAAAAAAAAAAAATTTTTAGTAGAAGAAAGGGACAGATACAGAATAAAGCAAAGTCAAATGTGCTAACATGAACCTAAAAGGATACAGCATACCAGATAAAAAGAACAACTAACAATTAATTATAGGTTTCAATTAGTGAACAAATTGAGCAACTTAAAAGACTTCCCAACAGCTAACACCTTCCTCTTTTAGAATCAATAAAGTGTCCATACAAGAATCATAGCATTCATGGCAGTCTTCTATTTAAATTTGTTTGTGAAGCTACATTTTTATTGAAAGCCATAAACTGTTCAACGACATCATTTCTGGAAGCTTACCCTTAGGAAATTTTTCTAAAGTAGTAAAAGGATACATGTGAAAAATGTTCAATACATTTTTATGTAATTGAAAATAAAAAGAGAAACCATAAATATAGAAGGATGATGAAACGTATTACGGTTTATCTCCTTAAAAGATGAACTATGAAGACTATAGAGTATAATAAGGAAAAGTGTTTCTGAAAAATGAACTTCTAAAAGCAGGTATTGGGGCACCTGGGTGGCTCAGTTGGTTGGGCGGCCAACTACAGCTCAGTCATGATCTCGCGGTCTGAGAGTTCAAGCCCCACATCGGGCTCTGTCCTGACAGCTCAGAGCCTGCTTCATATTCTGTGACTCCCTCTCCCTCTGCCCTTCCCTGCTTGCTCTCTGTCTCTCTCTCAAAAATAAAAAAACAATAAGAAAATTTAAAAAATAAAATAAAAGCAGGTATCAAAGCTGCAGGGGCACTATAACTGTCCCTAAATTACAGAAGGGCAGATGAAAGTTCTCAATGGATAGGAAGGCAAAGAGAAAATGCAGAAAAATAGTCATTAAGGTGTGCGGAAAATGTTTCCACCACCTGTCCATTTCAAGATTTCATTTTATGATATTTTAATACTTCAGTGACAAATACACCCATTTTCAAAGCCTCATTCTAATGCACCTTGTCTTTGTAACTCAGCCCTCTGAAGAAGGCAGCACCACGAGAAGCAGTCTAATCCCACAAATGTAGTGGTTTTTTAAGATAGAGGTCATTGGAGAGGCGCCTGGGTGGCTCAGTTAGTTAAGCGTCCAACTTCAGCTCAGGTCACGATCTCACGGTCTGCGAGTTCGAGCCCCGCGTCGGGCTCTGGGCTGATGGCTCAGAGCCTGGAGCCTGCTTCTGATTCTGTGTCTCCCTCTCTCTCTCTGCCCCTCCCCCATTCATGCTCTGTCTCTGTCTCAAAAATAAATAAACGTTAAAAAAAATTAAAAAAAAAAAAAAAAAAAGATAGAGGTCATTGGATAAAAAGGGAAATAGGTGCTAAGGAACAGACCCGAGGCCTATTTGGGAGAAAAGGTCCAAACAGAGACAGAGAGATGGTTGTGTGGGGAGAAGAGAAGAGATTTCCCTCTGCCCATGTGAAAAATGAATCCATGAGTTTGCCTATCCCGGGTGGCCACAAGCTCTCTGCTCTCCATCGCTGCCAAGTCATGGGGAAGAGACTCGAAGTTCTAAAGAGCAAGAACTAAAATCCCTCCTGGGCAATTACTCCAAAACCAAACAAGGAAGGGGGTGAGTAAACACCTGACAGCTGACACTTACAGGCAGCCGGAAACTTTAACTCCAAGACAGGGGATGAAGAAAAGACCCAGGCCCTTAGGGGGAAAGTGGTAGAAAATGAAAATTAAAGGTTGACAGGATACCTTTATTTTTTTATGGGGTTTTTTTTTTTTTGCATCATTCTAAATTATGTATCATTTATTTGTGGCTGTTCCTATAAACCAACGCTTATAAGGAAATAAATGTCAAAACTATGCCAAAAATACAGGTTATGATAGTATGATAGCCAACATCAAAACATCTAAATGAGCGCAGAGATACAAGTTCTGTTTCTGAGCCTCGATTATACCCAGTTACCAACAAAACAATGTCAATGATCATAACCTATGTGTGTCTACCACCTCAACAGAATGGCAATCTAATTCAGGGGAGAGATAATGATGGTCTTTGGAAAACCACACAATCATCAACAAATGCTAAGCAGTGGAAAGAGTCAACCTCATCCACTGACTCATGGATTGAGAAGAGCTAAATATTCAGTCGGGAATATACTCATACGGGCAAAAGCCAGATAGGCAACCTATGTACACAGCAAATATATTCATTCATTCACTTATTCATTCATAATGCATCCATCCAACCATCCACCAAATATGTGCTGAGTGCCATATGTCCCAGTCACAGGTACAGCTACTGCAGATAAAACACTAAGCCAGTCATCACCAACCCTGCCTCCTACAGCTTACAGTCTTGTAGGAGCCTTAAACAAAAACTTAACTGTGATAAGTGCTGTATGGGCACTAACATCTTTAAAATGCTTTCTCATAATTAGTATTACCTACAAAGTGTTTTTACCCAAAGTTTAACCTGAATCTGTTAGTGTTTAGATCTAACCTCAAATTTACTGGCAACGCTCAAGATAGTGGAACAAGTTAATGGACCCCATAAAGAACAATCGGACAAATCCAAAATATGGGCCATTGGTCTGGTCTCTTCCAAAAACCAATGGAATGGAAGAAAGCTGGAAATATGCACCAAAATCTATACAAAGACAAACTCAAAGAGAGAAAACAATTAAAGCAATATGGGATTCTAGGTTGGATCCTGGCTTGGGGTATGGAGGAACAACTATAAAATATACTTGAGGGACAAATTCTCAGTAAGGACCAGGTATTAGCATTATTGTTATATTGTAGGAATTATTAATTGTTTTAGGTATAATAGTATTGTGGTTATAACAAAATTCCCTAATTTTTTTAAGATGCATGCCAAAGAATTTAGGAGTGAAGTGTGGTATTATCTGTAATTAACTGTGAAATGATTCAGCAAAGACAAACAGATGGACAGATAAAAAAATAATGGGATAAATGAAGGGACAGATGAAGAAATGGTAAAAGTATGGCAAAATGTTGATGACTGTTGGATCTGGGTTGGAGCTCCATGGGAGTTCATATATTGCTCTTTCTACTTTACTGTATGGTTGAAATTTTTCGTAAGACAAGGTTTAAAACCTATTAATCCAGAAGGAAATAATACTGTGATGCTTTTATGGAATCTAGTCATAGGCACAGTGCAGCAAATACACGTAACAGACTATGGCTCATAGTATCCAGTCCGCCCCACCTCCACCCATCCCATCCTCTCCAGGCAGATGCTTTCATATCAGCTGATCCCACAGTCCCCCTTACCTCAATCAGAGCTCCCTTCTCCCTGTCCTCAGATCGTTTAGCACTGTCCAACTCATCATGCATTTCTGAAAGCTGGTCCTGAAGATCTCTGATCTCAGTCTGGTGCTGTTCCCGTTCCATCTTCACCTGGAACAGTCTGGCAGGGAAGGAAGCCCATTAGAGAGACTCTCCTGGGCCCAGCTTTTTTTCATCCAGTCCGATTGCAGACCTTAGGATGGTCAAGCAGAGTCATCTAAAGCCCCAAAGAGCCTCCTGTTGTCCATTCTATACTGAACAAGGCATCACAAACCAGAAAAGGCACTGGTAAGAACTCATGACTTCAGTCTAACTTGCCTAACAAGAAGACAAATGAGAACTCAAACCAATGTAATGGGAAATGTTATATAGTGACCATTTCTCCCCAGAAAGAGACCACAGGGTCCTGGAATTTAGACAATAAGATGAGAAATTGACCCCCCAAAAGCACAACCTCTTTGATAATGCCTTCACCAAAGCCACCCTATTCCCTACCTCCCACCCAACCCTACCCCACCCCCAGCCCCAGGAGAACTGGCAAATCATGACCTATTGGCCAATCTGGCCCATAGCCAATTTTTGTAAATAAAGTTTTATCAGAATATAACCACGCTCATTCATTTATATATTGCATATGGTCATTTGCACAATATAATGGCAAAACTGAGTGGGTTCAACAAGGCCATATGGCCTATAAACCCTAAAGTATTTACTATCTGACAGAAAAAGTTTGCCAACCTCTGCTCTAAATCAAACTGACAACTGTTTTACCTTTTTATTTTGTAAAGTCTTTACTACACCCTAAATTTTGCTTTTTTCTCACCAATTCTTCCGGAATTAACCTCTAATGCTTTAAAAGCAGAAACTACATCATCAAAATAGCAAGGGCAATTAAATGATTTTATTATATAATATCTTATTTTTCTTGAATTCCCTTCTAGATTTCACCCCCACTTAAACCTTCACTTAAGGTTTCCACCATGTCCACAGAGCTTCATAGCATTGTACATTTTCGGACATTGGTTTCAGATCCTTTTGTTGCAGATTTTAATATGACATAATGACAGGGCCATCTTGGCTTTGACTTTCCCTCTCGGCAGACTCAACAGATGCATAAGCACTGGTCAGCAACACTCAGGAGAAAATTCACCAACTAGGAGATTACAGAAGTGATATGATGTGCTTTTTAGAGGCTGGGTCCAGACTCCTCGAGAACTCTGCCTTTAGATATCAACACTCTGTATTCCCTGCTTCTCACTTATCTGCTATGAAGAGTCACTGTAAGGGGCTGAAACTTGACAAGGCATTTTTTAAGGTATATAAAGATTTTTTAAATTATTAACCTTTCTGCATGTGTCACCGGTTTCCCCATTTTAAAAGGTTAAGAGGGAGAAAAGGAGGGGTCAGCAGCCCCTATTAACATCTGGAAGGCTGGTTGGTATTAAATGGACAAAAAGATTCTGGCTACATCGGATGCAAGAACCCAGGAAGGGCAGAGGCTCTTGGCCCGGGACTCACTCCTCCAGGTTCTTCCGGAGCTCCCCTTCACTTTCTTCTAGTCGCTGTTGCAGCATGGAGTTCTCTTCCACCTTACTGTCGTGCTGGCCCTGGAGCTCTTCCAAGTTTGCTTTCATCCTCTCTCTCTCTTCCTTGATGTTCTGCTGATTCTAATATAAATACATGTGATCTGAAAGTACCTCCACTCAACACTAACACAATCCCACAGATTACCTCGAAACTCTGATGGACTCCATGGCTTTGCACTTACTTATTAGACAACTTAATCAAACTACATCACTTGGCATGGGACTTTGCAACTGGAAAGAATATTAAATATTGAATGAGCTGTAATATGTCTAAAAGAACTATGAAGACAGCTAAACCTCGGTCTGCTATTTCTATCACTCAGTTTGGGTATTTTATACGCATTTAAGTTTCCTACTGGCCTGCCTGAATCCAACAGTGTTTCACTCTGTCAGAGCAAATGGTGTCTATACGCTTTGGTTACTTAAAAAATAGAAACATAAAAATTTCTCTGGACAGCAGGAGCCAAATATACAGGAATTTTTACTCAGCGGTGAGAGGAATGTTTCTTTTGGGGACAAAAAAAAAACTGACTTTCACTTCACTTGGGCATCCCAATGTGCTTAAAATATTATCAAGCAAGACAGAAACGTTAATAATAACAAAGGAAAAAACAGGTACCTTGACTTCTAGTTGAAGCTGTCTCTGAAGTTCGGCCACTTCTGTGGTCAACTTGTTTTTCTGTTCCAACAGATCTCTGACTTCAGACGAAGAATTAGAAGCCTATAATTATTGCAAAGATTCTCTAATGTAAATGTTCAAGATGCTTTATTCTCTCCGTCTCCCAAAATACAATCTGAGCAGTAACACCAAAATCTTAAGATCCAGTTCAAATGTAAATCCCTATAGAGAAAGGGACGCAAGGAGACTTTCTGGGGATGATAAGAACGTTCTGTATCTTCATCTGGGTGGTGTGTGCATGGACACACACCTCTGTTAAAAACTCAATAGGGGCGCCTGGGTGGCTCGGTCGGTTGAGCGGCCGACTTCGGCTCAGGTCATGATCTCGCGGTCCGTGAGTTCGAGCCCCACGTTGGGCTCTGTGCTGACAGCTCAGAGCCTGGAGCCTGTTTCGGATTCTGTGTCTCCCTCTCTCTAACCCTCCCCCGTTCATGCTCTGTCTCTCTCTGTCTCAAAGATAAATGAATGTTAAAAAAAATAAATAAAAATAAAAATAAAAAAAACTCGATGAACTACACAGTTAAGATTTGTGCAATTTACTGTATATAAGTCAGATGCCAATAGAATATAAAAAGATAAAAATAAATATTTGTTGAAGATTCATCCACTGCATAAAGTTATACCCAAAGCCCATGTCTCCGTGTCTCCGAGGCCCTTCACACAATCCATCTATTACAGAACTTCCATGACATTGGGACTTACTGCTCCATAACCAGAAATTTTCTCACTCTCTGCATATGCCTGTATACGAGTAATAAATAAACGGATGCTAGCTACAATGGCTTTCTTCTTTTGGATGCTACATTTCCATAATGAAGACAGATATAACAAAGAGGGATCTGATTAAAGAGAGCCTATTAGAAAATATCATCTCTGATCTGAGTATGAATATTAATGATCTCTTTTTGTGTCTTCCATGGATACAATAACAGGGATGCTCTCAAAAGGATTTGGCTAAAATCCTATAGCAAAGTGGCTAGAAAACTACAAAGGGGAGGCGCGAAATGAAGCTAGAAAATGCCATGTCCTGGCTCTCCTGCACCTGAATCCAGGTGTGAATTGTGTATAATGAACTTGGAACGAGACACTTCCTGACTTACTCCTGTGAAGTTAACTGAACCCAAGAGTCAACAAAAACACAGGACTTCCTATTTCCTTAAGCAAAATGAGAACAATCCAATATGGAAATCTAAATCCAACTCATGAGAAATTGTACACTGTTCTTGCCCAAATGAAAACTCTACCTGCTCTGCTGTTTCCAACATGGTCTTTCCTTCTCTCATAGGAAATCACTTAGCTGACACCTAAAAGATAAAACTCCCAAGCCTTTGCCTGCAGATAATCAGATTCAGAAATAACAGGGAGAGATGGAGAGTAGAAAAGTATGGGCAATTCAGCAGTCATGGTGCTGTGATCTCAGCCAGAAGTCGAAGAGCTATGGTTCATCTCATCATCTCTGGCTTCATGCGCCAGCAGCCTAACTGATCTCCCTTCCTCTTACCCTACCTCTCTCCAAAAGCTGCAAAAGGAATAAATTTCTACAAATATGACACTATTCATTCCTGTTCAAAGTCCATCAATGATGGCCCATCACCTTCAGCCTAAAATGGAAACTTATGTGATATCCAAGGTCCTTTCTACCTGGCACTTCCTCCCCATATCCTGGCTCTCTGCTCCAGCTACGTTAAACTACCTCCAGTCCCCTAAACATAGCAAACACACACCTCTTTATATTTGTTCATGCTGGTCCCTCTACCTAGAACACCCTGCCTTCCCTTCTTCTCCCAGAGCGTTCTTTACTCTTTTGAGACACCATTAGTGTCCTGGATTCTACAGTGCTTAACCTAACTTCCCTAGTTTGATCCAGATCCCCTTAGTCTGTGCCCACAAACACAGTCTCAACATCAAGACCAAAGATGTATGCTTTCACCCAAAAAATATGCCAGTGAGTGAAAAGCAAGACTCACAGCGATAATTTGGATTTAAGAGTTTTAGCAAAACACTTCAATTGTAAGAACTATGGAGAACCCCTGAAGCTTGCCTATAAGCATGGTATATAATTCAAAGATTCCTCTGTGGGAATAATGTATGTATGTAACTGTTCTACTGGATATCATAACAGCAGTCATGGGTTAGCTGAGTGCTGAACAGTAGAGAGAAGAGGGTAGCTGATGCCTAAAAACATTGTGTATACATATGTTTCCAAAGTTACAAAGAAGCTATAGACAAACTTCCTGTGACTTGTCTCTGGCATTTTCTTTCCTTTCCATGCAGAATTCCCCAGAAGGCAAAGAGAAGACACACAAGCAAGAAGTGGATGTCAATTCAGGTGGTGCAGGGTTGAGGAACAAGCTTTTAGTCATCCCTCTTAAATGTTGCTTCCTCTCAGGGCACAAGGTGTGTCTGACATGTAGCAGATGTTCATCAAATATGAGAGGACTCTTCTAACAACAACAAAAAATCTCCAAGTCCAACTGGAATTCAGTATAATAAATAGGATTTTTTTTTTTTTTAATTTGGCCCCAATCCATTCCTTCCTTTCTCTCCCACCCATGCTGGTTGACTTCACCAGTCTCTATTCTTATTCTCTTGTTCTTATCCTCTTATTTCTTACTCTCTGAAGTTCTAGAGCTTGGGTCCAGTTCACACTTACCTTCCTTCAATACCTTGGAATATGTTAGGGTTCTCCATCTATGATTTCAAGTCATTCTTCCTCTTCTTTTTTTTTTTTTTTTAAATGTTTGTTTATTTTTGAGACAGAGACAGAGCATGAGCGGGGGAGGGGCAGAGAGAGAGAGGGAGACACTGAATCCAAAGCAGGTCACAGGCTCCGAGCTGTCAGCACAGAGCCTGATGCAGGGCTCGAACTCATGGACCATCAGATCATGACCTGAGCTAAAGTTGGACACTTAACTGACTGAGCCACCCAGATGCCCCATTCTTCCTATTTTTATTTTCTCTTTCTAAATTTCACTACCTATTTGTATCACCACCTGTTTGTCTTGTTATAGGTTTTTTTTTTTTTTAATTTAATTTTTATTTTTTCTGAGAGAGAGAGAGACTGAGCGCAAGCAGGGGAGAGGCAGAGACAGAGGGAGACAGACATAGGCTCTGTCAGCACAGAGGCCGACCCGGGGGTTGAACTCAGGAGCCCTCAAGCCATGAGATCATGACCTGAGCCAAAGTCGGCCACTTAACCAAATGAGTCACCCAGGAGCCCCAATATGCTATTATTTTTAAAAATAAAATATCTTAAAACCTTTCTGAAAAAAAAGTTCGTGCATAATAATAATATTTAAAGCATGGTCTTCCATCTTAGGTCCTGCTCACGACTCGGGTAACTTCCCACTTACTGCCATAACCAAATGTACAGGCTGAAGAAACAACAATTTGTTTGCCACATTCCAAGTTAAATGCCCTCTACAGAATACAAAACTCCAATTTACTTGATTATTTCCTTGTGTGCTCCCTGCTGCTCGAGACTTTAAAGTCTGGATTTTCTCAAAAACCAGGTTGACCTTCCGTTTAGTTGCATCATCATTATCGGTGCTTCTGGAAAACAGGCAGCAGGAAGAAAAAAAAAAAAAAAAACCAGTAAGGGGCACAACCACGGTTCTCAGGATACTTCAGATGCCAGGACACACAAACAAGCCGTTTAAGAAGATAAATTGCAAGAGGTATGAATTAATTAAGGCTGCAGACAAAACCACTGAGGGAAGAACAGGATGGATGGCGTATTTCTCTTCCAACACCTTGTTACACGTTACCACTCAATTTGGGAGAAGAGTTCCTATTTCCAAACATGTGAAAGAGATATACCCACATTCTAAGCCTGGAGAAAACACACAGTGAAAATTTACCAATATGTTGTTTGACTCAAATGACTGATTTCATTCCAGCAAGGAATTTCTTCTGTGTGTGTCTCTCTCTCACACACAACCCACAGTCACACACTTTACTTTTAAATCTTAATGCTAAGAATGATCTACAGTGATTTTAACTGGTTTTTATGCTGTGTTTAAAAAAAATATATCCCCCAGGCCAAGACTGTCAACACCGCAGCTGTCTACATTTTCACAGGTAATGATCAGTTTTATTAACTTCTACCACACCTTCTATCACACATACCTGGCAATTAGGAAAATTTTAAATAAGTTTCCTTAAATAGCCACCTCCTATTAAAGTCTGTCTCCCCAGTCTCTCAATAAATCATGAGCAAAAAAAAAAAAAAAAAAAAAAAATTAGAGAAAGAATTCTAAAAATCAAAAGTTCTTCTCTCTAAATCTTAACATGGTAAAAACCTTCACAGAGAGACACCAATAACTAGTTCTTAGCTAAAAGGATCTCTTCAGTTACTACCTCTCCCCCACCTCAAAAAAAAGAGCCCATCTCTTATACTCTGAACCTATTTTGTCAGCTTTGTATTACCGATCTATATTTGTAAGGTACGATGCAAAAATACGAAGGGTTTTGATACCAATGGGTACTTGTTCAAGTAAGTGACTCACAGTCACATCAGGCTGTAAAGCTTTTTTTTTCCTTTTTAATCCTATCGGATGAGACAATGGAAACAGAAACTGCAAATTCCTGACTTAGTATCTAAGCAAGGACTGAAAACCAGATTACTCAAACTCAACCTCCAAGATAAGTCTGTGAAAAGCACTTCTTTTAAATGAGTCATACGTGCTTTAAAAATCATAGAAGTAGGGGCTCCTGGCCAATGTCAACTCAGGGGGTGGGGGAGGTGGTTTTCTTTGTAACTGCGAATAATTGATTACTACTCTGTGCATGAAGAACTCAAGGTGGCTGACTTAGTTGAAAACCGAAGAGTAGATATTCTTCCCATCTTTGAACTTCTTTTTAAAGAAGAAAAAGTCATTTGAAAAACAGGGGTGCCTGGCTGGCCCTGTCAGAAAAGCATGTGGCTGTTGCTCTTGGTGTCGTGAGTTCGAGTCTCACGTTGGATGTACAGGTTTAAAATAATTAAAATAGGGGCGCCTGGGTGGCTCAGTCGGTTGAGCGTCCGACTTCAGCTCAGGTCACGATCTCACGGACCGTGAGTTCGAGCCCCGCGTCAGGCTCTGGGCTGATGGCTCAGAGCCTGGAGCCTGCTTCCAGTTCTGTGTCTCCCTCTCTCTCTGCCCCTCCCCCGTTCATGCTCTGTCTCTCTGTCTCAAGAATAAATAAACGTTAAAAAAAAAATTTTTTTTAAATAATTAAAATATATATCACATATATTCATTATCCCCTTGCTCTTCACACTCAGTACCCAAGACTCAAATACTGTTACGAAAACTCCAGCCATTGAGTCCTAAGCCTCAATAGTTCACACAGATCAGAAAGGGAAGGCAAAACACAAGGTCTCAGGAGAAAAAAATGAAGACCCCACCAGAAAGGACAATACTTTGCTCCTTTAAGGAATATCACTAACCCTTCTTTGAGGTAATTGTAAAGTATCTGCTTGGCCGTCTCCTCATTGCTTTGTTGAGTGAGCTCTTGCGGGCCTTTCAACAGATCTGGTGTGGCCTGGAATATAAAGGCTGTTATTAGATCACAGGATGGAGTTTCCAGGAAGCAGGCAGAAACCCTGAAGCAGAAGCTTCCAAACACCTTCCTACTTTCCAAAAACAATTCCTCAGGTAAGGATCCTCATTATAACTGGCTCCACCAGTTAGGAGCCCTGTAACCTTGAGCAAGTTACTTAACTTTACCTCACCTCAATTTTCTCACCTGTAAATGGAGATTAATGTACCTACCTTCACAGAGTTGGTGCAGTCCTGTAATATGTAGCAAATAGTGGCTGGCACTTAACACCCTTATTAGCACTTTTATCACTATCATTATTTTTTATGGGTACTACCAAAACACTAAATATATCACTTAAATAAATTCCATCACTTTAGGATTAACCTAATTCCTCAGGCCAGGTATTAACCCGGTCGCTCAATTTCATGAGAAAAATCAGTATATCTACACACACCTCAACACTGAACCTCTGGATGGAAACAAATTCTGCACACTTTGAGATCTCACACATAGGCTGACAAAAATAATCAAGCCTCTCTGTACTCTGACAAGTCCGTTTACAGGCAAGACCACAGTGGGATTCTCGGTGTACTGAACTGACTTGGAAAACCATACAATTGGCAGTGGGTTGAAAACTCTGCAGGGGGAAACTAAAACAATGTCGGATATGCAATTACTGATTCAAGATAGAGGGTCTGTGTTCCCAGAGCCTCCTGCAGCATGAGGCTGCAGAAGGAATGCAAAAAGAAGGAAAGAAAGAAGGACCCACTAGCATCACCTGAGTATCTGAGGTGGAAGTAAACGTCTTCACAGAAATCTTCTTGGCACCAGAGTCAGGCGAAGTTGCTAGCGCCCGATTCTGTAACATCAGCGTAGCGGTGGCTGTTTTGATTTCCTCCTCCTTTTTACTTTGTGCTGGGAGGGAAGATGCATGCGTGCTTGTACTCTCCCGACCACTTCTGGTTTCTGGAACTTTCCCATCTTTGCTCTGCTGGGGAGGCCTGAGGGGGGCCCCCTGTAGCTTCGCGAAGGCACGGCCCACGCTCTGTTTCCCACGGTGATCCTGAGCAGGTGACCTCTGCGGGCAGACCTGTGACGGGCGGAGGAGGTGTTCGCTGGACTTGCCCAGGTTCCGGCTAAATTCACTCAGGTACTCGGAGTTCCCCTGGAGACCAAAGGGAAAGGCACTATCCACGCTTCTGGACCTCTTCCTGTCTTCAGGGTTGATTCTGTTTCGCTTCCCAGACCTTCCTCTCCTCTGGAGGCCAGATTTTTGGTCAAACTTTTCGATCAATTGATCCACACCAGGAATGGATCCTGTATCAATATCCCGCCCAGTTCCTGGCAAGAAGGGGATGTACCGTCTGTTTTCATGACGATTCACATTGTCAGCATGGATGGCACATTCCTGATCATCAAGTAAAAATCTGTACAGAGAGTTGGCCGAAGTGGGAGTTGCCGATGAGGAAGAGGACCTCCGGGACCGAGCTCCATCCAGGACGGGTCCCGCTGAATCCTGTCGCCGGAAGGGAAGCACGTCCGGCCTGGCTTTCTTGGTTTCGGGATGGGTGTGTGGGCTGTGGGCAGTTAGGGACCTCCCACTGGGGGAAAGGGCCTCCTCTACCAGCCCCTCCTTGGTGCAGCTCTGAACATTTACGCACACTGAGGTCTGCTTCTTGGGGTCATCTATGACCACAGAGCTGCACAAACGAATGGCCGTCACGCTGGATTTGCCCACATCTTCCAAAGGAGAGCTGCTAGGCTGCGAACTACTAGGTTTGGGGAAGCATGTCCAAGCCTTCTTATTGTTGGTACCTTCTGTTAAAGTGTTTAACCAATTACTCTCAGGAGGCTGGTGATTTTGCAAGTTCAATTCATTCTTTTCAGGGTCGTAGGGCTGCAAAAGCTCTGGATGCCGCTGAAAGTTGAGCATGTGAGATGGCTTCACTGGCCCCTCTTTGCCTTCTAGAACCCCATTCTTGCCCTCAAAGAGAGAGGATTGTTTCAGGTTTCTTACAGGACCAGGTTGGGCATAAGGATTTTCTGGGAGCTGCAATTCTGCACTGTCCTCCTCTAGCACAGACCCGTTGCTGGAATGCAGAGGCAGGTTATTTATCACTGGAGATGGAAATGGTGGCCCGTTTTCAGAAAAAGACGAGCCTGCTAGACACCGCTCTGTGTTATTCAGGACTATATAGGGGTGGCCATCAATTCCCTGTACCCGAATACTGACACCATAGGAGCCTGCCTTAGAGTTCTGGGCATTCCTTGATTTTTTGCCATCATCACTTGCGAGTCTCAGATGGACACCATATTCTTGCTGCACATGTTGATATTCACCGAAATACAGCTCCATGGTTCACTGGTTCTCGCTACCAGGGAAAAACAGGTAAAAAGAGGGCATTAGGTACAAATCGTATCTGTTTAAATGAAGATTATGAGGGGAAAGTTCAAGAAGACACAAGGAGCAAGGACACTTCAGAACCAAACAGTCACCCAAACAGGCCTTTCCGGATGCCCTCTGTGACCACAGTGTTGTCAACACTGGGCTTGAACCCTGGCCTCTGGGCGGAAGGCTGGCATACTAACCTGATGCCTTTGGCATAACTTCCTTACTCGGTTTCTAGTTGACAGCCCGTTCTGGTTGCTTTGGGTTTTTTTCCTTAGTTGGTTTCTTCCCACTTTATGCTATTTATTTTTAACCAATAGGATGTTCCAGTTACCAGCATTTGAGAACAAGGTACTTTTCCACGGAACAATTAAGAGCTAAGGAATTCTGATGCTCACCATTTTTCCTTTCTCCCATACTATTATTGATCTTCTTGTTGGAATAACACTTTCAACCTTTTTTATGTACAGCCTTGCTTTGAAATCTCTATCACTATTTATTTGGATATAACATTTAAAACATTTTTGACTTTGCGAGGCTGACAATCAGAGAAAATGATTAAAAATAACTCTTCATCATCTTTTCTTACCAAAAGGGCTCCAGTAACACAGTGATCTGAAAAATGTTATAAAACACTGAGGACTCAGGGCCCTTTACTTTGTGATGTATCCTAATGCTAAGAATCGGGTGCCATCACCTTTGGTGGGGTGTGGCCACCATGTCAGAAAGACCGAACACAGATGACCGGGAAGGACACCCAGCCCGCCCCACCCTCAGAGACCTCCCACCAGAAATCACTTCCACCCCCTGAAGAACTCTGAGAGCAAAGAAGCCCCAGGAAGAACAGTAGCAACTGGTCACAGAGAACAGCTGTGTCATTTCTTTCACTGCTAGGGGCCTTTTTCAGTTGTCTTTCTATTCTGGACTCAGTCTGGCAGCACATTTTCTGAGAAAATCATCTATCAGATCCACATTTTCAAATTTATTTGCACAGAGTTTTTCTTTTTACAAAGCATAGATCATTTCATCTCTTTTATACCTTGAGTTATCCAGTGTCTTTATTTGTGCTTTCTTCACCAGTCTCTTGTGTAAATAAAATGTGTATCTATGTATATTTTTTAATAATTGTTCTCCTAAACAACTAGCTCTTAAGACACAGCAATCATTTTTCTTTCTAATTTTTTTTTAAGTTTCTTTATTTTTGAGAGAGAAAGTACAAGTGGGGGAGGGGCAGAGAGAGAATCACAAGCAGCCTCCACACTGTCAGCATGGAGCCTGATGCAGGGCTTGAACTCTTGAACCATGAGATCATGACCTGAGCCAAAATCAAGAGTCGGATGCTTAACTGACTGAGCCACCAAGGTGCCCCTCCTTTTTTAATTTTCTTATTGAGTTCTAGTCCTTTATTATTTCCTTCTGCTCTCCTTCGCTTTTGTTTTTCTGTTTCCAATTTCATGACCTGCGTGCTTCATTTACTTTGATTCTTTAATTATACCCCATGAGTTGTGATATCTATGTCAGTTAGGAACTGGGCTGGTTTCTACTAACAAAGAGACCCAAAATAGCAACTTAAGAGTTAGGATTTTTTTTTTCCCCCAGAGGTAGGAAGTCCAAGGCTGGAATGGATGGCAGGATATTTCTGAGCAACACCTCTTTTATCTTTCCAGTCATCTACTTGTAGCATGTATTAGACACTTTATGATTGGCTAACCAGCATCACATATGCCAAAGGTTTATCAGGCCAGCTGAGTCAACCTTTCTAAGGAGATTTCCTGAAAGTCCCATCCATCAATATTACTTTGTATCTACCTCATTGGTGAGAACTTGATCATATGTCCACCCCCATGTACAAGGATGGACTGGGGAACAGCTGGTCACTGACACTGAAAAAAATCAATGTGGTGTTAGTAAAAAGGCAGAAGCAAACAGACACTCGGAGAGCAGCCAATAACTTCCACCACAGTAATGTTTCTATCATTATTTCCTAAATAGTTTCAATTTGTGGTTTTGATTTCTTCTTTGACCCATGAGTTGTTTCTCAGAAAGTTTTTTCACATCCAATATGTTTGCTGTTGTGTTGTTTTGGCTTAGAGGATCTTTATTTCTCTATGTTGTTAATTTCTACATGCACTGTAGCCAGAAAATTAAACTTATATTATTCCTTCCTTTTTAAATGTACTGAGGTTTCCTCTGTAGGGACAATTTTTGCCAACATTTAATGGGTAATGGACATAGTCTCTTTTTTAAAGCATGGAATTCAAAATACATCCATACAACTTTAGCAATTATTTATTCAGCTATCATACATCCTTACTTATTTCATCTTTTCAATTTGCCTTAAGTCTTCCTGGATGTAGCTGTCTCCTACTAGCATGGTGCTGTCACTTCTGCTGGTGACTGTTCTTTTAAATGCTAAATATGTTAGATGTCATCACCTCCAATTTTACAAAGAAGAACAATTTAGAGTGGTATATTCATCTGCAAATTCATTATTAAGTCACCAATCCCAATTATGTCATTATGCCTACTTTTACTTTCAGAGTTATACTAACAGAATTAAGTGATTTCATTTTAATCAAAATAAAACAAGACATAATGAAAACCTGGACTCTTCAGCCTCCGTTCCCCATCCCGATCACAGTCCCCAGAGGAAACCAACTGCAAATTTTAGCTGTTTCTCTGGTATACACCTCTATGTTGCTCACTACTGTGCCTCGCAGCAACTTTGTGTCCCTTTTACACATGGGACACACCATACATACCAATTTCTCACTCTGCTAGCTTCTCAATATTATTTATATTTGTATTATTATGGTAATATATTTTTATATTAATATATACAGTTATGATTATATAAATGTTTATTCATTAAAGAGCCAACCTGAAAACTATGGCCATCTCTCCTTAAAATATTTAACTTTTCTAGAGTTAATATGTGATTGCTATTTGCACTTGCCTTCATTTCAATATACCTAACCTTAAATTCTTTCATCTGCTACATGACATGTTAGATGCTTGCCTGTATTCATTTTCAAATAACCAACATATTAGATGATCTGGTGCCCTTTTCCCCTGGTGCAGCCACCAATCCTCCTGCTCTCTATTAAGGTCTGGTTACTCTTTTCCTTCTGCACCATATTGTTTCCTAAGTTTTGGACCTTCCTTGTTCTTGGTTTACCCAATTGGTCTGACAGAGCACAACTGAGTAGCTTCTTAAGACCCAAGAGAGTAAACTTTTCCAGTCCTTGTATTTTGAAAAATGTCTTTACTCTATGCTTACTTTTGATTGATAGGCCAGCTGGATTTAGAATCCAGGTTAGAAATAATTTTCCCTCAGGGCGCCTGGGTGGTTCAGTTGGTTAAGCATCTGACTTCAGCTCAGGTCATGACCTCATGGTTCGTGAGTTCAAGCCCTGCAAGCCCTGTGCTGACAGCCCAGAGCCTGGAGCCTGCCTCGGATTCTGTGTCTCCCTCTCTCTCTCTGCCCCTCTCCTGCTCGCGCTCTGCTTCTCTCTCAAAAAAATAAATTATTAAAAACAATTTTTCTAAGAAATAAATTTCTCTCCAATTTTTTAAAGTATTACTTCCATTATCCTGTAGCTTCCAGGGATGCTGTTAAGAATTCTACTATTAAGACATCCTTTCTTCCAAGTGTGCCCTGTTTCTTTTTCTCCCACAGTTTTTAGGACCTTTTCTTTGTCTCTGCTATTCTGAAATTTCACCATGACTTATATGAATGAGGGTTTTGTAAGACTGGGCACTTTTATAAAACATGGGCGTTTAATGTAGTTCTTCAATCTGGAAATTCATGTAATCAGTTCTATGAAACGTTCTTATTATTTCTCTGATAATGTTCAGAGAACTGTTTTGGTCTTTGCATGTAATATATTAGTAATGTTGTATCTGTTAGGCTGTTTCAATTTTCTTTTCTTATCCACTTCTCAATTCTGTCCTTTTAATTCTACTTGAGAGCTACATCCTCAACTTTTTAAAAAATTCAAGTATTTATCATCCCCCTTATCTCCTTTTTGTTCTCCAAGTGTTCCTGTGTCATAAACGCTATTCTCATTTTAGACATAAGATAGCTTCTCTCCCTTGGAAGATACTAACTATAACTTTTTTCAAAAAAATAAGTTTTTTCTGCTTTCTGCTGTATCTGCATCTGCTATAAGGTTTCTCCTTTCTGGTTTGTTTTGGTCCTTTCTTTCATGTTGAAACCTTTCCTAATAAGACTGGGATCCTTGGCTGCCCAATCCTATTTAGCAGTGAATTCCTAAAAGCAGATTGGAGGCTCTGTGTGTGTACAGTGGAGTTATTAGCTAGCGAGCGTCAAGTAATGGGCGTGGAAAGGTGCCAAGATTTCCAGTGAGGGACACGCACATTTCAGGATCTGGAGCATTTTTTTCTGGCGCAGTTTGATTTCTCAAGGAAGGAATCTCCCAATCCATCGCTGGGGCTGCCCAGGCCTGGCTGCGGGCACTGTGAGACAGGGCAGGGGAAGAGTGTGGAGGTCCCAGCTTTCATTCAATCCCTTTATTTTCAGCCACCCATACTCCCTTCCCTTCCTCAGGGTGGGCAACAGAACAGAAGCACGTGGGTATCCAGATATCCAGGGTGTAGACGAGGCCCTGGACAGCTAGCTGCTCCGGTTCTCAAGACACTTAGACAGTTCCCTAGAATTTGGCCCCTCATCCCTGCCTCCTATGGCAACCCAGGCTTCATGCCTTCCATCCCTGAGCCTCCCAGCGGCTCTCTAGTAAAGTCACCTCCTTTCTCCACCACTGCCACCACAGGGTGAAGCCCAATCACCCCACCAATACAACGGTCACTCTTCTGTGTGTGATCGAGCTCATCTCCACAGGGTCTACACTGCCATTCTTCGTCTTCGTAGCTTTTAACATTTTTTCGCCTTTATGATCTTTTGAGTGGGATTTTGAAAAAGGTAAGTCGCCTGCTTTTAAACTGATCTAGCTTGACGAGGCTAGTAATATTTATAGAACACCTCAACACTAGAATAAGAACAGCCAACGTGCCTTACGCTGAAGAAGCAACGCACAAAGGCCAGGACCAAGATGACCGGGTGTGTCTCAATCCTGATTCCGAGCAGGACTGGCACGTTTTATCCTGGATCTCTACAAGTGTTCGTATTCATTCAAGTTCGTAACAAGTACTTTTTTAACACAAGAGCTTCTGAACAAACAACTTTACTCCCTGCAATGCTTTGTTTATGATATTTGCTAAATGGGTCACAACTTCCTCACCAATAATCTCTTCTATGCTGACTCTGAGTTTTCTATGAAAATATTTCTTCTAATATTTATTAAGAAAATTCTTTTCGAGGGTTTTACAGCCCTTTTCATTAGCTGCTGCTACTACAGTCAACACTAATTACATTTCAATCTTTGAATAAGGCCACCTTGGTTTATTATAATCTTAGCTCCCTGTTAGTAAATTAATCCACATATTTGAATTTCATGAAATGTCCACTATTTACATTTCCTTGACAACAAACCTCAATCCAATATTTTCACAGAATGACATTTCTCAGCTGGGCACGGGTGTTTTAAACAAATGTGGATTTCCTTCCCAATCACAGTGTAAACACTGAATTAATGAATGAGTTTAAGGACAGCTGTTCATTTTCAGATACCAGGCCATGCCACAATCCTAATGCTCTCCACAGACACATTTGCTCAGTTGGGGACTAAGCCCAACCAAGGACTTACATAATTTGGCAATAAATGTGGACCAATTGCCAGGATGTAACATTGTGACACTTGGCAAATAAAAGTGGTGTTTTGGAGTGGAAATAATGCTTTTGGAAAAGACCACTAAATGATGATAATTGCTTTAGTTAGCGAGATCAATGAGTGTGTTTCTGAGTAAGAACAAAGAGCTTAGCACTTGGAAGTAGGAACATATGCCAGACAGAAACATTTCCTCTCTCTGGGCCATCACATGTTATCAGCTGAGCACAGAGATTAGTGACAGTGCTGGGCCACACATCCCTACCTCACTGCTCTAATTCCCAGGGGAACCCCCGAGACCTGGAAACATAGTCACTAGCCACTCCGGAGGCTCTCCTAGCTACGGGGGAAACACCACTAGGCATTTGGAAATGTCTCCGCCATGGCTTGCCCTCCGTCCTGAGGATGACAGTCCCCACGAGCGAGGCCAGGCTGGCTCAAGCCCCCAGCACAGCACCTGGCACAGGAAAAGAATTCTGTGTATGTCTGCATGGAATGAGTAATTCTTATTTTATCATACAAGTCGTTTAAAAGAGCATCTAAAGCAGAGGCAGGGAGCTAATGAGCTTACTCAGAGCAGTCTTGAACTTAATTCCAAGAAACAGGAAGTGAGCGACAAACCAAAAAGTAACGTCCCCTGAGTGGGATCCTGTAACTGTCTCGCTCCGAGGGAAGCTGCCGCCAGTCTGATGATACACACAAGTTAACATGTGTAAAGAGTGGACAAAACATTCACTCTTAAAAGACCACTTGTAGGACAGGTGGGAAGACATGAATTTTAGGGGAAGTATCCACAGTAGAATGTCAACTAGATAAAAGTGAAAAATCAGAATGCGGAAAGCCTAATATTAGCAAAATGCAGACGGGTTTTTAAATGTGCTCATTCCCAAACATGACAGAAAGAGGCAGTCTTACCTCAACTAAGCTTTATGTTCTTTCTTTTCTTTTTTTCTTTTCTTCCTTCCTTCCTTCCTTCCTTCCTTCCTTCCTTCCTTCCTTCCTTCCTTCCTATCTGTTCTGTGGTGCAAACATAGGAAACTGATCAAACTTTTAAGATTTCAAAGGAAATGTCTTCACATTGTCAAGCCTTCAGAACTCCCTGGGAAAACAGTTTCAAAAATAAGCTTTGAGGTTTGAAAATGACAGCAGAGTTGCTGTCTAACCTACGTAGTTCAGTGTGGTTTGAAGAAGGTAAGAATGACAACCGAAAGTTTTCTATTTAGGGGGAATAAATTCAGCTTTTAATATTGAAGGCTGCCGCTTCCTCCTACATACCCTCCCCTCATACAAAAAGGAAAGTGGCTAGAGGAGGGGGTGGGGGGAGTCTGTAGAAAGGTTCCTTTTATACTAGGGATGGACACTTTGGCCATCCAGGAGTCTAAGGATCGGGGGTCACTAGGACTAACCAGTCTAACCACACTCAAACTGGAGCACGGACACCAAGCTGGGTTTCCAGAGACCCCCACCTCGCCTCTGGAAGTCTGCTCCTCCTGTCCCCATGGATGGTCTCCATCACATCAGTCTCTGTTCCACTTTTTTTTTTTTTTTAATTTTTTTTTTCAATGTTTTTTATTTATTTTTGGGACAGAGAGAGACAGAGCATGAAAGGGGGAGGGGCAGAGAGAGAGGGAGACACAGAATCGGAAACAGGCTCCAGACTCTGAGCCATCAGCCCAGAGCCCGACGCGGGGCTCGAACTCACGGACCACGAGATCGTGACCTGGCTGAAGTCGGAGGCTTAACCGACTGTGCCACCCAGGCGCCCCAGTCTCTGTTCCACTTTTGTCATTTTGATCCCACTCCTCTTTCCTTACCTGCTTGGCATGTGTATTATCAATAAATTTATAGTGTTCTTACATTCCCAACTTCAGTTCTAAAATTCATTGCCTGACATTTTATATTCCACATGGAATATAAATACATTCTGAAAAAAATACAGAATTTGTGTCCAAACAATGTTGATGATATGTTATTCATCCCTTTTTACCTCTTAACCCTGAAATCATTTCTAAACAATTCTCCTCCCAGTGCAGGGCCAAGAGATAGAAGTTTGCAATTCTGGGGGTGCCTGGGTGGCTCAGTTGGTTAAGTGTCCGACTTCGGCTCAGGTCATGATCTTACAGTCCATGAGTTCAAGCCCTGCGTCAGGCTCCGTGCTGACAGCTCAGAGCCTGGAGCCTGCTTCAGATTCTGTGTCTCCCTCTCTCTCTGCCCCTCCCCTGCTCATGCTCTCTCTTTCTCTGTCTGAAAAATAAATAAAAACATTAAAAAAAAAAAAAAAGAAGTGTGCAATTCTGGGAACACAGCACCAAGGTGCAAGGGTGGGGAATGTGTCTGACATTTGACTCAAGTCAAATCCTGGCTCTGGACAAGTTCTTTATCATCTCTGAATGTTTCCCTATCACTAAAGCCAGATTATTGATGATGAGTGTATTTGGTAATTGAGAAAATTAAATCATATATTGTATGCTAAACAAAATAACAGGAAATAATAAGTGAAAAATAAGGAATGTGGCATTTATGGCTACAAGAAAGTAATTTTGATCATAAAATGTTTTTCAATACTTACGAGTCAGAGACTAAAAACCACACTGGTTAACCAAACAGCTCTTAACCACCAACATCCTGAAATAAGTTATTAACTAATTAAGAACCCAGACAGCTGAGAATCTAAAGTACAGTGCTATGTCTACAGTGGAAATTTAATAAACAACTGTTGCAAGTATAAACGGATGTCTGTATGTTGCCAAGCACACAGAAAAGATCTTATCCAGAGACAGATCCAGGACATTTGTGCTACAGTTTCCTATAGGGAGCCTAAGCCCAAAATACATAAACACAAGGTTATCGATCACTGCCTTTTTTCTACAAGCCGAAATCTAGCCTCAAAATCCTCCTCAACACTACACCCCTGTAGTCACTGACAATTAGTGTAGACATAAAATAAAACCTACTTGCCGGGGTGCCTGGGTGGCTCAGTCAGTTGAGCGTTTGACCTTGGCTCAGGTCATGATCCTGCCATTTGTGAGTCTGAGCTCCGTGTCAGGCTCTGTGCTAACAGCTCAGAGCCTGGAGCCTGCTTCGGATTCTGTGTCTCCCTTCTCTCTGCCCCTCCCCTACTCACATACTCTGTCTCTCTCTCTCTCAAAAATAAACATTAAAAAAATTAATAACTAAATAAAATTGTTCTTGATATTTTAAGGCAAGTTGTCCTGCCACTATAAAAACGAAGAACCAGGGGCGCCTGGGTGGCTCAGTCGGTTGGGCGTCCGACTTCGGCTCAGGTCATGATCTCACGGTTTGTGAGTTCGAGCCCCGAGTCAGGCTCTGTGCTGACAGCTAGGAGTCTGGAGCCTGCTTAGGATTCTGTGTCTCCCTCTCTCTCTGTCCCTCCCCCGCTCGTGCTCCATCTCTGTCTCAAAAATAAATAAACATAAAAAAAATTTTTTTAATTAAAAAAAAGAAGAGTTACTCTTCAAGGAGGCCTTCCTGCTTGCCATATTCCTGGCAGCGTCTTACACATGGCGGGCACCAAATGAACAAATGAATGAACTAATTAGTAACGTATGCATGATGCACACAGCTCCTTTTAAAATGGGAACAATTTTTAAAAAGTCAAGGTTTTCCAAAACAAATCTCCTATGCCCACCTTTCACACATACTCCTACCTTCAGCTGTTATATGTGTCGCTGTTTAAAACACTAGAACCTGGGGCTCCTGGGTGACTCAGTCAGTTGAGTGTCTGACTTCAACTCAGGTCATGATATCATAGCTCATGAGTTCGAGCCCTGCATCAGGCTCTATGCTGACAGCTCAGAGCCTGGAGCCTGCTTCCGATTCTGTGTCTCCCTCTCTCTCTGCCCCTCCCTCATTCATGCTCTCTCTGTCTCTCTCAAAAATAAACATTAAAGAAATTTTTTTAATTAAAAAAATAAAACACTAGAACCTGAACATCAGGATTATTGTGGCTTTTCTTCCCACCCTGGACAGCCACGTTCATATGATGTGTGTGCTCCAAAAGCAGAAAGCAGGCCCTGGGTTATGAAGCGTCTCCTAAGGGAAGTAAAGAGGACACTGTGGAATTCCAACAAGGCCAGCTAGAATAAGCCCTGTTCCTAGAACCTCCTCAAATGCAATTTCTGCCAAGTGAATTCCAAAGCTAAACATTCTCCCCTGGAATATACGTTATGTCTTCTGCAAAGTATCTCTTCTTGGTCACTCAAAATAAGATGACCAGGGAAATCTGTCCACCTTTGCCCACATCAAAGAAAAGATGGCAGGAGTCAGTATCATGAGCAAACCTGGCCAAATGAGAGCAAAATCCAGAGCCATCCAGGAAGGGTCCATGGCATGCAGTCTTCCCACTTCCCTTCAGGCATCGATTCATAAGCCAACCAGGTGCCTTAAATGTACCTCTCAGCTATCTGCACAGGACCCAGCAAGACTGCTACAAATGACAGGCACCTGGGTTTGTCCCCAGAAGCTTACTCAGTATCATACAGCAGGACTATTAAAAACAAAAGGTAACAGTGTGTAGCCACCCAAAAATCGTAAAATAGCAAATTAAAATAAATCTGAAATAGAAACCTAGCAGATTCCCACATGTGCAAATGCAGGTTTTCTGTTCATCAGTTATTACCCCTAATGTTTGGTGACGCCAGAAGCCTGATAAACTCTTGGGCGCGTGGCAGGGGAAGGGGGACTATCCCAGAGGCCAAAGTCACACCAAACATGCTGCATCTTGCTCTCACCGGTTACTCGGGTAATTAGAGAACGGGTAGTTCTTTTAGATAATGTGAGCGTTTCTGAGGCCCTCACCTGCCTTCTTCTTTCCTGAAACACCCCCACCCACCCCATCCCTACCTTCACACTCCACTCTTCATCTTCTGCCCCAGCCTCCCGGGCTGCACAGCTCCACACGGCTGAGCTCATTAGTACGACAGCCTTGAATTATAAATGGAAGTTGCCATTGTTTGTGCCCCACCACCACCACCAAATTCATGTTGAATTTCTAACCCCCAAAGATGATGCTACTAGGAGGTAGGGCCTCTAGGAGGCGGTAGGTCATTGAGGGTGGAGCCCTCATGAATAGGATTAGTGTTCTTTTAAAAAAGATGCCAGAGAGTCCCCTAGTCCCTTCCACCCTGTGAAGATAACAGCAAGAAGGCATGAGCTATGAAACCCGAAAGAGGGCCCTCACCAGAACATCACAGGCTGGAGCCTTTATCTTCAACGTCGTCCAAACCTGTGATAAGTCCATTTCTATTGTTTATAACCTACCCAGTCTCTGGTATTTTGTTAGAGCAGCCCTAAGGTACAAAGACAGAAATGAACACGATATAAACAAACGCCATGTATTCAAACGAAATGTGTGTGCAAGTACCATTCACAGGTCATTTCAAAGCAAGAATCTGTCTGCTCTTGGGTTTCATTTCCCAAGTGCAGAACCCCTCCTCTCTGGTCTCATGGGGCCAGAAGCACCAAGGTCAAGTCAGAACTGGGAGCTTCTCCCTGCACACCTTTGTAACCCCAGCCCCGGCAGTGATGGGCAAAGGCCATCAATTCCATTATCTTTGTTTTATACAGAAATAACAATGTTTTATGCAGATGTCTCCGGTACGGAAGTTGTACAATTCATGATGTTTTTCAATGATTAGAAATTGAAGCAGTAACCAGAAACAGAAGTTTCAACTATGTAAAAAAACAAAAATATTACATATTTTATCCTTTTGGGATTTGTCAGTATATTCTTTGGTATTCATAGGAATATGGATGTTTCAAAATTTCACTCTCTTGAAAGCATGCTAAAATAGCCCACTCAGCCCACTAATCTTATTTTGTTAAAAATAGCTTTTCACAAGCAGTTTGAAACATTAAAACGTATTCCTAGGTGTCCCTATTTTCGTCTTTCACAAGCTTGTATAATGTACAGATGCCTTAAAGAAAATGTTCTCAAAGACCCTTAGTGTTAACTTACTGTACAAATATAAAACCATTATAGTTCCTATGATACCATACAACCATATTTAAAAAAAATACATTTAAGAAGCCAATGCAATTTTTAAAAATACATTTAAGAAGCCAATACAATTCAGGGCACCTGGGTGGCTCAGGCGGTTGAGTGTCCGACTTCGGCTCAGGTCATGATCTTGTGGTTTGTGAGTTCGAGCCCCGCATCAGGCTCTGTGCTGACATCTCGGAGCCTGGAGCCTACTTTGGGTTCGGTATCTCCCCTTCTCTCTGCCCCTCCCATGTTCACGTTCTGTCTCTCTCTCTCAATAATGAATAAATGTTAAAAAAAAAAAAAAAAAAAAAAGAACACAACTTTTTTTTTTTAAAGAAGCCAATACAATTCAAATTCACAACATAAATTTGTATCTAGGATAATGTTAATTTTGCTGAAACTAAATCATGATACCGGGTGTGAACAAAAAGACACTGACCCATGCAGTGCAGATTTTCATGGTTTCACTGTGCAGTTTTTTGTGTCCAGTTTTTAATTCAAACGACTATGAAACCTCCCTTTGTGCAGTCTGGTCATAAAACTACTGGGTATTCACATGGTGTGATGGCCTCATTTACATACCCACTGTATCTCCGTGTTTTCCCAACACATCATGATCATTGAAATATGATGTTATTACCTAAACCCAACCCTTATAAACACAGCCATTGGAACTGAGTGTTGGTATCCAGTTGTCACCTCATCACTCAGGATATGCTGACTGATGCTAGTGTTTCCCTTAGTCACTAACAACTTCTCATGGAGAGCCCCTCTGTGCTAGGCCCCCTTCCAAGGCAGTTGCCCATAGAACTTACGCTCTAGTGGGGAGAACAAACAAGGAACTCATACAGCGACAATGCTATGAGGAAAAGGAAGCAGGGCAAGAAGAGTGCAAGGTGGTGGTGAAGGTCCTTCTGAGCTACAATGATCAAGGAAGCTCTCTCCGAGAGGGAGACACCTGATTTGAAGGCTATCAGGAGATCTTTGCAAAGTCGTGCGAGGGCCAGGTAGACACAACACCAAGTTTAGAGTTCCCAAGAAAGGGATTTACGATTCGAGTTAGAAAATCAGCAAGAAAGCCAACCTGGCCAGAACTAATTAAGAGGTGAGCAGGGGAGGAGCAGGGGAGGAGCAGGGGAGGAGCAGGGGAGCACAGAGCAGTGGGCAGGAGCCAAATGATGGGGGTATGCGGGAATCCCAAAGGGCTCTGGTCTCATCCCAAGTCAGGTAGTTAGTCACCAATGGGAGTCAAATGATGTTGAAAGCCAGTGGCTGGATGTGCTCCACTAGGAAGTCATGCAGATGCAGGGGCGGAGGACAGAGCCCCAGTGCCTCGCTGCACAGTGTGCTCCTGGACAGAGTAACAGCATCCCGTGGGAGCTTGTGAGAAATGCACTCTTAAGTCCCACCCACACCTAGTGAATCATTATCTGCATTTAACAAGATCCACCAGGAGGGCCTAAGCCCCACCCCAACAACACTGAGGAGTGAGAAGAGAAGGAACAAAGACATAGAGTAGGGACTGCCAGGGGGCCGGAGAAAACCAGGAGAGTGGGGTGGCCTCCAAGCCCACAGAAGCTGGGGTTCAAAAAGGAAGGAAGGTCCAATAAGGCAAATGCTGCTAGTAAGTCGGTGAAGACTAGAGAACTATCCCAGTATTAAACAGGATGGAGATCAAAGGTAACCTTGACAAGAGCTCTGTCACTGAGCAGGAAGGCAGGGAAACATGATCAGAGCAGACCAGCAAAAGAACAGAGTAAAGACAACTCTTCCAAGGAATGTCAATTATCATAGAAACTAAAACACAAAAATACAGGCAGTCAGGGAAAACTTCGGTGCCTCCTTTGCCCACCCCACTATCCTTCCACCCCAAAATGAGCTATCTGCAGAATTTGTTTCCAATCCCCAGGGATGTGTTTGCAGCCCGGATTGGGGGGGGGGGGGGGGTTAGTGCCAACGAAACGCAAAACCTGGTATTCACACTCACGGAATTCTGAGCCAGACCTTACCTACTTGAATGGAATATTACTTTTCTCCTTCCCCCTGGCAGTTGCCTATTGTCCCCAGTTGCAGCTGAACCTCCAAGGGTGTGCCAAGAGCAGCTCAAGTACAGTCTGCATTTAATTTAGACCAACGGCAAAGCACATGGAAATACCTTTTCACCCTGGGAATGCCAGAAAAGACATAAACAATTCCAACCCAAAAGAATCCAAAGGGGAAAAAAGTCACTCTTTTCCCCTCTCCTCTGTTGGTCTCCCCTTGACCTATTAATGCCCATGCCCACCCAGTCATACTCCAAGCAGAGGGGAGTCTACATAGAATCACAATCTAAAGGTGGAAGGGTTTTCAGAGACCACGCAACATACCCTTGACTTCTGTTAGAGGAACCACTTTCAAGCTCCTTAGTTCCAAGTTTTTAGATGCAAACCACTGCCCTGGGATCCGTTCCTATCCCCATTATCACTTCTCACTCGCCAGAACAGCAATTTCAGCTTACTCTCCTCTGCCTACACCCAGTATTGACGTTAGGTCCCTCATCTCTGTCTTACTGTCCCACAACATACCACATGGGAGCTGTTCATTAGTTAATAATAGTAATAATAATAAATAGTAATAATGTAATTAACCCTTAAACATTCACACTATGCACCAAGTACTCTTCTAAATGCTTATATACTAAACATTAACCTACTCCGAGCTGTAATGTCTAAAACTAACTTCTGGACATCAGCCTAATGTTGAACATTAACACATACACTTCAACATGGGTGAGTAAGTGATGACCATATAGAAAAACACTGCAAAAGAAGAATGTACAAAGGTCTTATTTTTCTCCTAAGGGCTGAATTTAGAAAGGTTTTGTATTAAAACCCAAAGTGTAATTTGTTTTCCTGGCTCACTCTCCCCAGGGGGAGCCTTCTAGGAGTTACAGCACTAGAAATCATGCTGTGAAGCCCTGGCAAATTTACCCTGTACTCTTTGACTGTCCTGACGGTGGCAGGAAGCAGACATTCCTATCAAAACAGGTGCCAAGTTGTGAAATGAAACAGCCAATAAAAGTAAATAACTTTTTTTTTTAATCCTAGACATGAAAAAGATCACTACAAAGGAAAGAGAAAACATGAAGAGGAAAAGGAAGAAACACAAAAGGAAAACAATGAAAGGAAGTCCCTCCCTGGCAGTTAAGAGGTTTTAAAATCGCCCATCTGTAAGCGTAGAGGGTCACACATTTCTCTGGAGCGTCAGGCTTGTTTCTGTTTCCCATGCCAGGGACAGCTCCTGTGACTTCTCTACTTACACGGAGTGAGCAGACAGCTGTAAGGCAAAGACATGATGATCTGTCTAAAGAAACTAGAAACACAAAGAACTCAAAATCAGCATCCCAGAGAAAAATCTGCCTCAAGGAAGCCTCAGCCTTTAATATGGAATTTTTAACCACCACTCACATCCACCTTGCCATGTTCTGGCTTACAAAGCACTTCCAAGCTCACGATCTCGGGCAGGACGGGAGCACATGATGCTGTCTGGCTGACCACAGTGAAGAGCAGGGAGACGAGTCCAGCTCCGAGCCACCGGAGAGCATGCTCCCAGACCCTTCTCAGTGCTCTTCCTGCTTCTAAAACCAGGCCCTCCTGCTCCCAGGTAGGCTCAGTATGTTTGGGGAATGGGGTTATGTTTTTCTCCAACTAGGTGATTATAATCTTTCCAGTGAGCAGTATTCCCTTGATCCTAAGGCTTACTTTGGCCAAAAGCATCCCATTAGATAGCATCAGACAATTCCAACAGAGGCTCTACCCAGGAGCTCTCATTTATAAATGTACCACTAAGACCACTACCTAAACCTACCTCCTACCCCAGATCACCAGAGGGAAGAGAGGTCCCTTTGTTGTTTAAAGGTAGAAAGGGAATGGAGGATATGGTTTATGAAACGGCTGCACAACAGTACGGCTCCACAACAGTGGTGCCCATCCTTCCATATACAGGGCTGCATTAGTCTGCTCACAACAAGTACCACTGACCGAGTGGCTTCAACAACAGAACTTTATTTCTCACAGTTCTGGAGGCTGGGAAGTCCAAGATCAAAGTACTAACCAATTCGGTTCCTGATGAAATCTCTCTTCCTGGCTTATAGGCGGTAGACTTCTCGCTGTCATCACATGGCCTTCCCTCAGTGCCTGTGTGTGCAAAGAAATCTCTCTCTCCCCCTTCTTCCAAAACCACTACTCCCATCATGAGGGCCCCACCCTTATGACCCAACCTAATCTAATCCTAATTACTTCCTGAAGGCTCCATCTCCAAATATGATCACCTCAAGGGTTAGGACTTCAACATTTGCATTTGGGGGGAACATAAACCTTTAGTCCATAGCAAATGGGTAGGGACAAAAGGAAGCAGGGAGAGAAAAGATTGTAAGGATCCTGTCATCCAGTGGCAAAGAACCACCAAATATTTGGTAGATATAATTAAATGTCCCCAAGTTTTTCTAACTCAGTTCCCTGACAGCTGAGTCTTCACCTCCCCATTTCTCTCTCCTAAAGAGTCATCAGACCAGAAGAACCTATTTGTATTACAAATGTATGAAAAAACTTCACAGAAGGGGGTGAGGGAAAAGGAAATGATCTAAGTAATTCTAGAAATGAGTGGAGGTCCTAAGACCAAAAGGAACCAGACACAGATATTTTACTGTAGTTGATAAAGTTGTTCCCGAGGAAGGAGGGTTAACAATGCTGAAAGCACACGTATACTGCGACTGGTCAAACAAGTAAACAGATGGCGGATGGGTGGGGCCTTATTTCTCACTGGAGGGAGTGGGAAGCTACAGATATGCAAGGGCAGAAGGGCTAGAATGATCTAATGATAGTGGATTCAAGTTGGAGACATCAGCGTGAACTCATGTTCAGCACAATACAGATACAGATAATTACATATTTATAAATAGAGTATATACATGTTTTTCCTTGCTCTGTCAGCCAAGAGGGCTTAGAAGCAACAATATTACAGTAGCCATGGGCACACCCGGCACCCAGATCTTGCTTTATAATGCCAATAAATTCTCCAGTAAAAGGAACCAGGGATGCTTGAGGAAATGGCTGATTCCAGGAGGGGGGCAGGAAGTATACAAAAGAGCCTGGAGCATCTTGTAGTGTCAAAAAGTAAGGAAGTGCTTTAAAAAATAAACAAAACAAACAACCCACAATGCCCACAATAATGGAGATATGTGTGAGAGACGTGGAGCTTCCAAAGGCCAAAGCTGGAACACACTGAGCAACAGACAATGAAGTGTTAAAACCCAAAGTATAAAAATAAATACCTATGAGTACATACATGCTGATATAAACAAATGATTACATACATAAATGAAGAAAAAGGGACAAATCCCCCATGCATAAGAAGTGCAAATAATTGATATAGACATTTTAAAAACATTTTTTTTTAATGTTTATTTGATCTTGAGAGACAGTGAGCACACAGACGTGCAAGCATAATCGGGGGAGGGGCAGAGTGAGAAAAGGACACAGAATTAGAAGCAGGCTCCAGCTCTGAGCTGTGAGCACAGAGCCCAAGGCAGGGCTCGAACTCAAGAGCCATGAGACCATGACTTGAGCCGAAGTCTGAGGCTTAAGCAACTGAGCCACCCCGGTGCCCCTAGACACTCAGCCTTAAAGGAAGGAGAATATAATTCCTCACTCCCTGAGGCTGCACACACTGACTTCCTGAGAGGGAACCATATGGAAACAAGAATAAATAATAACTTTGCAGTGAATAAACCTGGCAACATGGCTTCAGCCAGGTCCATACTTCACCAAAGTCAACATCAACAGTGAGAAGTCATAATGATAGAATATACTGTGATGAAAATGGCACTTTACTCTGTCATCTTCCTCTGTCAAACCCCTAGCCCTAGTGTAATCATGAGAAAAGTCTAAGACAAACAGCAATAGAGGGGCATCCTATAAAGTACCTGACCAGTACTCCTCAAAACTGTCAGCATCACCAGAAACAAAAAAAGTCTCAAGAAATTATCACAGCCCACAGGAGCCTAAGAAGACAGGACAACTACACATACTGTGGTATCCCAGATGGAATCCTGGAATAGGAAAAAGGCATTAAATAAAAACTAAGCAAATTTAAATAAAGTATGGACTGTAACTAACAATAATTTATCAATATTTGTTTCTTAATTGTGACAAACCAAACATATGATGTTAATAGAGGAAACTGGGTGGGTGGTATATGAAAACTCTCTGTACTATCATCACAATTTTGTTGTAAATCTAAAACTATTCTAAAATAAAAAGGGTGTTTTATTTTATTTATTTTCTATTTTTTAAAATTTACATCCAAATTAGTTAGCATATAGTGCAACAATGATTTCAGGAGTAGATTCCTTAGTGCCCCTTACCCATTCAGCCCATCCCCCCGCCCACACCCCCTCCAGTAACCCTTAGTTTGTTGTCCATATTTATGAGTCTCTTGTGTTTTGCCCCCCTCCCTGTTTTTTACATTATTTTTGCTTCCTTACCCTTATGTTCAACTGTTCTGTGTCTTAAAATCCTCATATGATTGAAGCCATATGATATTTGTCTTTCTCTGACTAATTTCGCTTAGCATAATACCCTCTAGTTCCATCCACATAGTTGCAAATGGCAAGATTTCACTCTTTTTGATTGCCAAGTAATACTCCATTGTATATATATATATATACCACATCTTCTTTATCCCCTCATCCATGAATGGACATTTGGGCTCTTTCCATACTTTGGCTATTGTCGATAGTGCTGCTATAAACATGGGGGTGCATGTTTCCCTTCAAAACAGCACACCTATACCCTATGGATAAATGCCTGGTAGTGCAATTGCTGGGTCGTAGGGTAAAAGGTTGTTTGTTGTTGTTGTTGTTGTTTTTAAGTAACATTAAAAAAATAGGCCACCAGGCAGTCAAACTCACTGTGGTGGTCATCGTGGTCACTCCAGAGCCAACACCTGCAATTCCTGACCCATCGCCCACCTCTGGCCTGGTGGATGGCCAGAACAGAAATACTCATGTCCTTCAACAGGTCACTAGGCATACCACCCTGGTTAGAGCTCAAAACACTGCTCCTGGATAATACCTCTGCCAGAAAAACAACAGGGTACATCATCTTCCAGGACGCAATGAATACAGAGCATCCCATCACAGGGACCTGAAGAGAAATCCAGCAAGTTCCTGAGTTCAAAGGCTACACACGGTGGCATGTATATTATACAACCTGAAGACAGTTTCCCATAAGACAAAGAGGACAGGTAAATGACTAAGAAACTTGCAAACTACATCTCGTTCATGGAAGGAAGAATGAGCAAGTAGACAGCTGGGCCAACACTGAAGCTATCTATACCGTCCGCAGAGAAGGCAGCATGGGGGGCAGAGTTTAAATGGGGTATTAAACAAAACCTATTCACCAATGTTGCTTATGGACTAACAGAATTCTACCCCTTCCTCCTCCATCTCAGACCCAAAGAACATTATTCTCCAAGAGAGAAACATTAATTGGATGAAAAACAGAAGAGCTGAGTTAGTCACAGAGCAGGAGAAATCAAATAGGAGAAAACAGAGAAATAGAAAAGGATTGAGAGCAAGAAAGTAGTCGTGCAAAATGAGTGATGAGATGGAAGCTATTATATGGAACAGGATATTAATTACACTCGCTTGGCTATTAGAAGCCACAGTGACAGGAAGCTTGGACCAGGGTATCATTTGGGCTGAAGAGAAGGAGGGGCCAAGTTAAAGCCCCATTTAAAACATTCCTTAATAAGCACCACCTGAGGACTCTGGTGCGCTGACCTGAAAGCCAGAGTCTCCTTTCCTCCCCAACCATACTCTTCACAGCTGTTCCGTTCTTATAAACACTTGTCCCTCTGACAGGCCCTGAGGTCTCAGACACCTTAGACTGTCACCTGCTAGAGCCCAGGCTGTCACTACCCTGCTTCGATCTGGACCCATTGCTGCCAAAGCCCTAAGCCATTCGGCTGCAGGCGATGTCTGCCAGGCAGTGACACAGATTCAACCCCAAGACCCACCAAACACCCAGGCAGCATCTCCCCAGACCCTCTCCCAGCTTCCTCCACAGCAACTGTATTTTCACATTTCCATGATTTTTTATTTTAAATTAATGTCTGTCTCCCCTATCAGACTATAAAATCCATGAGAACAGGAACTATACCGGGTTTTGCTCACCATTTTACCCCCAGTTCCCTACAGCATATGTGACAGTGCGATTGTTTCCGGAATGAATGAATGAATTAATTAATTAATTAATGGAGACTCCTTCACCCACAGCAATCTGAGACCTCCAAAAGGAAAAAAAAGTACATTTCAATTCTGAATGGCTAGCACAGAGTTTAATCCTGGAATCCGTTTACCCATAGAAATGGCAGTATAAATAGTGATTCGATGTCTGGTGCTATCAATCAAACTAGATACATAATTAATAGTACAGTAATAAATAATACCAATCATTCCTTGAACATTTACCAAGCATCAAGTACTACACTAAGCACTTTTAATACATTATTCAGCAACCCTGCCAGGGAGGTTATTACTTATTACCATTTACAGGTGAGGCAACTGAGGCTCAGAGAGGATGAATCACTTACCCAAGGTTACCCAGATAGCTGTGTCACAGCCAGAAGTCACCTAGAGCTATCCGACTCCAAAGCTCACTGTCTTCATGACTCCGGATTTTGACCACCTAACAAGTACAATAGATGTTGGTTGGGGGCCTAGAACCTCTAAGCACCATTTATGACACTAAATCCCCAGGACAAAGCATTCTAACTCCAGACAATCAACGAATTGCAAAATAAATATCTAGAACTCATCTGGGTGATAGGTTGAGGACCATCTGCAGAAGATCATGAGGAGAAAGGAGGCTGAGGCTGCGGTTGCTGGGACCGTGCCTAGAGAACAGCAAGGAACACCTCTGTGTGCGCCCCAGCAGTAGAGACGAGACGAAGTCCCAGGTCACACTGACAGCAGGCGTCTCCAAGAGCAAGCACTCACCCAGAAGGCCTTCCCAAATATCTCCAATTCAAGCCAGAGAGAAGATGGCTGGCCGACTGCTACAGGCCCAGACGGCAAGGAGGCCATGTTAAGAGCAGAGAAGAGGGCTAGGGTACAAGAGGATGCTGACTTAGTGGAAAAGGAAAGCAGAATGCTAAGTGCTGTCTGGAATTCTAAGGGGAAAATGAGAATATTCTCACCACCTCTTTAAGGTACAATAGAGCAGCCCTGGGAACAGAAACATCTCCCCACCCACGAGAGAGAGACTGGGCAGGCCCTGCCATGAACTCTGGCCCATGGAAAGTGATGATGGGTTTCCACCCCAAAATATGAAGAGTTTGGATGCTGTCACTCCCATAATTAACAAACTGAAAAAGGGTTGGCCACTTCATGGGGCCACCATAGGGATTAAATGAAATCCTCAGTGTAGAAGCACTTTTTCAACTGTAGTACATTAAAGAAAAAGAAGGCACCAAAACCCACTCTCTGTCGTTTTTTTTTTTTTTAACCTCTGGTATTTAAAGACTATGAAAACATGGCAACTGTTCAGTCTCAGAAAGTAGGTGGACTCACCACACAGAGGCTCTCGAGCAGACACCAACACTTAGGGAAGAAGTGGCCATCTGGAAGCCCACACAGGGCTCGCTGGGAGAGAATCATGAGGGACTGGTCTTATTCCTTTTCTGGCAGGGCTGTATGCTGGGAGGCCAAGAAATGATCCTGCAGCCAGATTTCTGAAAGGCACCTTAAGGTTTCTCTTGGAGTCTTTGGTAAGTCCATGGAGACATTTACCAAGAACCCACCCCATGGAGGGTCCATGCTGGGCCCTGAGTCAGACAACAGCAATGAACAAAGTGTCAAGGCAGGAATGGTCCACACTGCCTCCAACGTGGGCACAAGGAGCAGGTGGGGAGCTCATGACTGCAAGAGGACAGTCAGCATGGAAAAGACTTTAAAGAAGGCACTTGCAGGTGAGTGGCTTAGAACAACACACATTGATTTTTACTGTAACGGAGGTCAGAAGTCTCACTAGGCTAAGGTCTAGGTGTCATTAGTGTCGCATTCTTCCTGGAGGTTTTAGGGGAAAATCTATTCCTTCACCTTTTCCAGCTTCTAGAAGCTGACTGCACTGCTTAGTTCTTTGGTCCCTTCCTCCATCTTCAAAGCCAGTAGGGTAGCATTTTCTGACTCTGCTTCCTCCATCAGGAGCCTGCTCTGATTTCCGAGTGGGGAGTGCCTTCCCTATGAGAACATGTGATGACCATGGGCCCAAAGAGATGGGTTGCCCCATCTCAAGATCCTTATTTTAATCACATCCCTTTTGCCATGTAAGGTGACATATTCATGGGTTTCAGAATTAAGAGGTAGATATCTTGGGAGGAGGACATTATTCTGCCTGCCACATAAGTCAGTCTCCAGGGGAGAAGGAAAAAAAAAAAAGTAAACATTCAGAAAGAAGCAGGGATGATATCTTGTTTCCGCTTCCCCACTTCTGATTTCCCGAGGCTGCTGCCTCCTGCCCTTGGGTTCCTTAAGATACCACTCATCTGTTCTGTCAACTGCCCTAGAAGATTCTTCACTATGCCCTTGCCCCAAACCATACACCCAGTAGGTGGTAGACAGGAGATTTACACCCTAAAGCCCATGCCCTCAACCATGAAAACCACAGAAACCCAGGAAACACAGGCAGTGAGTTCAGAGTTAAGGGGGCAAACAGATCAGCAGACTGGACAATGGGTGAGGCCCAAGAAAATGAAGTTTAACAAGGAGAATCCAAGGCCCTGAAGAAACTAACTGTTTGACTCCAAGATGATAAGGCACAGGAGGAGCAAATCTTGTTTTTTTAAGAAAAAAAGACTTGGGAGGCACCTGGGTGGCTCAGTCGGTTGAGCTTCCGACTTCAGCTCAGGTCATGATCTCACACTCCGTGAGTTCGAGCCCTGCATTGGGCTCTGTGCTAATAGCTCAGAGCCTGGAGCCCGCTTTGGATTCTGTGCCTCCCTCTCTCTCTGCCCCTCCCCTGCTCGTGCTCTGTCTCTCTCTGTCTCAAAAATAAATAAAAACATTTTAAAAAAAATTTTTTTTTAAAAAAAAGAAAAAAGACTTGGGTCGTAGCTGAGAACAAATTTGCTGTGAGACAGATGATGGTCAATGACCACAATGATCTCTGGAAATTAAACATCCAGATTCAGCAGGGCAGGGCAGACTCCCTGGAAATCAACAACAAGTACCCCCAACTATCTCAGAAGTGTATCTTCAGCCCAAGCACACAGCCTCCAGGGAACACGCAGGGAGTCTTGGGGACAAAAGAGCCACCAGTCCAGCAGCCACAATAGCCAAATGGACCCTGCTGATCAGTGCTGTCGCTGGTGAGTTAGGGAGCCCCCTCTGCTTGGGGCTATCAGCAAGAGTCTGGTTTGAGTGGCCAGGATGATTTCAGGACCCAGAAGCTAAGAGAAGGCACTGGGTACAGAGGAGGGGAACAGGGCTGAGAACAGGATATATTGTCATGAAATAGAAATACCAGAAGGGCTGCCATTTGAAAAGGGATTAAACTTGCCCTGCATGGCTCCAAAGGTTAGAACAAGGAATCATGAGTAAATGTGCCAGGGACACAAATTCCAATTCGATCTAAGGGAAGGAAGGTTTTCTAACAGTTAGAGACACCTAAAGCTAAACCAGGCTGTTTTGATAGACAGTGAGTCTCCCGTCACTGGAGGAAGGCCAACAGGCAGGTTTGAGAAGGGACTCCGGGGTCAGCCCTTCAGTACCTGCAGGTTCTTCCAAATCTGGGAGCCAATGATTTCATCTATTTACTTGTAACAATCATCCACTTACATATACTGAGAAAATATCAAGGTGATCGGCACCAGAGATAACAAGTACAGAGGTAAGAATGGCCCAAACAGTGCTGAGAAGGGAAGAAGATAAGAGAACAACCAAAGAGCAGCGTTTTCTCCAGATCTTATCCCCCACTAAGTCCCTTGACTGGAGGGAAGCCACTCCTGCCTGCAGCTGGGGGTGGGTGTTCCGGCTCACCCAACACATCCACTCAGGGACTCCAGCCTATACAAGAAGTGAATGAGAATTACTTCAGGCACGTCCTCGACGTCAGGACATACTTGTGTCATATTCTGACATGGAGAAAAACACTGACAAGAGCACCATCCAGTATGGTAGAAATTTGATACATGTTAGTAAACTCCTTCAAACGTTGGCCTGTGGTACAGTGCTCATTTTTGTTCTCTCAACTGTCACAGCTTATTTTCAGACTCCTGTATCAAAATACAAAAACTACAGATATCTTAACGTTTTCAAGTAAATCTGATTTTCTCCACTGAATCTGAAAAGACACAAACATGATAAACTTCACTCTTTGTAAGAAAAGGACCGCATTTTATCTTTTTAGCAAAGGAGAGAAGACACTAAAGTCACACAAGAGTATTGTGTTTAATACAAGAATTAAAAGGCACCCTCATAAGCCATGACAAAATTAGGAAGCAGAGGCTTAATATTTTGAAAAAGCAGTTTTGGTAGGTTCTATTTACAGTTTCTCTAGTAGTTAACAAGATTTTTTGCAGGTCTTTAACAAATAATATAGCAACAGATATATTTAGAGTGTATTTATTTTTTCCTCTCTTTCAATCATTATTATTGAGCCTCCTCATTCCAACCCTCCAACCCCAAAGCACACACATGGATGTACATGTACACACGCATACACACTCTCACAAGCACTATGCAGACATCATGAGAAAGAGAGAGGAAGTGATAAGAAGGCCTCCACAACGCGCCCCCCCCCCCCACCTCTATTAGCCAAAGCAGATGCAGGGAGTTCAAGAGAAAGAAGGTGGCTATCTGCCCAAGGGATCAAGTGTCATTCAGGTGATAAACAGAAAGCCAGGGTTCCTGCCTAGTGGTGATACAGACATGTCCCACATCAACAAAGGAAACAGACTGACAATTTACTGAGTGCCTACCATGAGCCAGGCACTACTTAGGGCACTCTACTTAGGTTCACATCTAACCTGACATTCTGCTCAAATGGGAAAACTTGACTCCCAAGATGGCAGACCTACTAGGCTCCATCCTGAACTCCATGGAGAAGTCACCCAGTCCCGGTGACCAGGAGTCTCAGCACAAGGCCCAAGAGCAGGTCGCTCGCCTGAAGAAACTACAGGAGCAGGAGAAACAACAGAAAGTGGAGTTTCATAAAGGATGGAGAAAGAGATGTCAGATTTCATCCAAGACAGTGGGCAGATTAAGAAAAAGTTTCAGCCAATGAACGAGATGCAGAGGAGCACCCTACACAATATGGTGGAAGTGGCTGGCCTGACATCCTTCTCCTTCAGAGATGATGAGTGTCTCTATGTCATGATCTTCAAAAAGGAGTTTGCATGCTCAGATGAAGAGCTGGACTCCTATCATTATGGGGAGGAGTGGAACCCCCAGGAGGCTGAGGAGAAACCCCAACTGAAGGAGCTGGCCCAGTGGCAAGAGGAGGCAGCCCAGCAGGGACCTGTGGTGGGGAGCCCTGCTAGTGACGACAAGGACAAGTACAGCCGCTTAATCGGCAAGGCGGCAGCCAAGGATGCCACAGGCCACATGCTACAGGCCAACAAGACCTACAGCTGTGTGCCCATGGCCAACAAGAGGGACATGTGTCCCATCAAAGAGGCCCAGGCCTCTTGAATGAGACCCAGGCCAAGAAGCATCCACAACAGAGCAGGGAAGAGTTGCCACCTAACCTCCCAGACACTCCAGCTCTCTGAGGTATGGCAGGGGGAGGGCAGGGAGAGACAAGGCTGCTGCTATTAGAACCCATCCTGAAGCCGCACCTCCGCACCAGCTCCTAACAGCTGTCCCTCAGGATGGGGAGGCAGGTGTTTGCTTTGTCACTGTTGGAGCTTGGATACGCATGTGTTATGTCTGCTGGTGCGTGCACATGAGTGTGAATGCACGGGTGGGCATTTAATCTCTATTCTCCTTTCTCCTAGGAATTTTCTCCCCCATGGAGCTGGGATTACTTAACATTCAATAAACACTGCCTGACACTCCCCACCCCCGTAAAGAAAATGGGAAAACTGAAGGACAAGGAGATTTAGTAACTTGGACAAGGTTATAAGCTAACAGATGACAGAGCTAGGATTCTGAGGGCATCTGGTCCATCCCAGCCCCAAGTCCCTGTTCGTCCACTTTACTAGACCATGTTAACTCCCAAGTATGCAGCCCTTACCCCGCAAACAGCAGATCCCCCCAACTAGGGCACAACCCCAGTTTCTTTAAGTGGCAAGCTCCTGCCGGCCAGAACCCCAAACCTTCTTAGCTTAAATACCTTCCGGGCTGATGGTTGGTGCCATCTTACAAATAGAAGGAATTACTGCCACCTGCCAACATAGCAGAAGGCAACGCAAGACAGCCTACAGTTAAGATGCTCTGTAGGGAAACTTTCCATTCGTAATTCTCTTCTAGTAGTTTTTTCAAACCAAACAACATTTTATTGGGACTTGTTTCTCTACGTTTTTCTCATAAGAAAAACAACTCCCTGGCTAGACCCAACTTACCATCATGCCTACTCTTGTTATAGTAGCTTCCAATTGTCCAAGAGAACAAAAGGTCCCAGGACCATTTGATCCTTTCCTCAAACTGCTAAGCACAGTACAAAACATTAATGCCAACCCCACCGGGAAGCTGGGAAGCTTCCTAGATTCTTCTTCTCCCTCAGGTACCACACCAGTTAATGACTGCTTCTTGTTGACCCTGCCTCCCAGGACATCTCAGCCATTCGTCAGCGATCCGGTGCTGGCTCCATGGCTTTCCATGAGCTTGCCTGGCAACCCCTCCTCTCCTCAGGCCTCACCTACCCTGACTCCCCCGGACCACGTTTCCTGTCTTCTGACCCCCTCAACCCCTCCCCACACACGTGCCAGTGCTGCCCACGCCCACTCACTGGGACTGCCCTCTCCCTTCTCTACCTCCCATCACAGACTGTGGGCTCCTGGAGGGCAGGGCTGCCCCGTAATCTCTTCAGCATTCAATCCCGAATGGCCTTCAGTGAGCGCACACACCACAGGGAGGAGGAAGCCAAATGGCAATCTCAAGAGTATTCCCCTCATGAAAGAGGAGCCAAAAGGTCCTGTGCTGACCCCTGGGAAAGGGCATAGTCTTCGGAAGTTTAGCCCTTGAAATACTGCCCAAACTTTGCTCTGGGGCTTGAAAGTCACATTTCTGAATAATCGATTCTTTGAGTCCAAAGGGAACAACTGGGCACTCCTCATATGAAGAAACAGATTTACCTCCGAGCGAGGCATTTGGGACCAAGGTCTCCATCAAAGAAAAGGAGTCCAGCTTATGAATGTATGTGTTCATCATCCCTGACATCTGGGGCCCCAAGGAAAGCTAACTCTCTTTTCCCTTTAGCAGAATAAACACATAATAGGGTGTGATCCACCCTCCACTGCTTTTGGGAAACGACTTCTTGGAACTATTTTCTTTCTGAGCATCCCACCTGCTATAAGATTTCGGCAGCACATGGATATTTAACCAGGTCACTTAACTTCCACCCCACCCTCTCAGCTCCATGCCTCTTGAAGATACTAAACAGAGTAGTAATATTTTCAGACATGGGAACAAACTGTCTGAATTCCTTTTTTGAACTTCAAAATTTAAACATCATCAAAAGGGGACTGCTGTTTTCAGTAGCAAAAAGGCTACATGTTATTCTAATGAACTTTCTGATAAGAAATCCAATCCACACTAGACCTACTTTTCACAATTATTTCCCTGACGATGTTTTTGCGTGTTAAGACTAAAAGCAATTCAGAAAATAAAGCCGGTGAGAAATCCACCCCCCCCCCTTCATATTTGCTAAAAACAAAGAAAAAAGCAGATCCAGGCATCAGGGAAGTTTCAGCGAGTCAAGACCTCCCATAAATGCTAAAACTTAGCTCTTGCTGCCATAACAAATGTATTAAAACTCCTCGTGTATACAGAAAGCTTTTTAAAAGTGTTTTCATGTTTATTTATTTTTGAGAGACAAAGAGAGAGCGTATGAGCGAGCAAGCAAGCAGGGGAGGGGCAGAGACAGAAGGAGACACAGAATCCAAAGCAGGCTCCAGGCTCTGAGCTGTTGGCACAGAGCCTGATGCAGGGATCAAACTCACAGACAACAAGATCCTGAGATGAAGTTGGATGCTTAACCATCCAAGCCACTCAGGCACCCCCAGAAAACTTTTTTAGGAGCCCACCTCCAAAGAGCAGAGGCAGATGACACGGCTTTGTCATCAGTAGTCAGATGGTTCAACCACAACTGATACCAATTCTACCCCCATGAGATAACAAAAAACTCACATCAAAGAAACAGATGGCCCAACCTTCCATGTGGCCTGTGAACTGACCAGAAACAAGACAACAAATTCTAGTATCATTCAGTAAGCACTAAGTTACCATTTCATAAGTAGTCAACATTTTGATAAACAAATGAACGCAAGGAAAAGCATTTATTTCAGAATATATTCAGAGCACGGCACTATCGGTAACTCTGGCCATTAGTTCAGTATGCATACTAATACCTTTCTGGATTTACACAGCACTCTCCTGTGACCTTCTTACTCACTCTCGTGTGTTTGGTCAACATTTTCAAACACATTTTGAACCAGCAGGCATGTGGTTTCCTGAGGTACTCGCTCCAGCTTGTTGTTCCCACCTTCAGTGCCCTTTGTTACTCCCCCCTCCTCTTCTGTGTCACTAAGCCACTGCCACTCTCAGTGGCTACAGAACAAGTCCATAGCAAGTCCTGTGCTTTCTGTAAGCAAGTCCTGCGCTTTCTAGGTTGTCCACTTCCTTCGTTCTCAAAACCCTGCACTGGCTTCCCATGGCCATCACAATAAAAGCCTTAAGATGACCTGTGAAATCCAGCAGGCTCTGCGTCCCCAACCCCACCACCTCTTAGAACAGTCTCCCATCCCGCATTTCCCCTTGCTGTTCCCAGAACACACTTTAGGGCCATAAGGCCCCCATCTCCTTTTCCCAATGCTCTTCCCCTAGGATAGCCATGCTCCAGACTTTCCTTCCAGCCTCAACTTCTTGTTGGCCATCTCATAGAAAAGACGATCCCCATAAAGTAGGATTTTCCACCATCCCCCACCCACCTTACCTCACCAAATTGTTCTTCTGAGCTCTTATCACCCACTGATATGCCTTTGTGTGTTTACTGGCATCTCCTCCAGTAGATCTCCCCCACTGAAACACAAGGTACCAAGAGTAGGATCTGTGCTTTGCTATCCTTTGATAAAGATACCACCACCTATCCTCTAGGGTTAATGTAGGGTCTGGCACTTAGTTGTAAACATAGCAGTTGGTAAGCATCTGTATTGAATGAATAAAAGGCATTTGTCTTAAGTGTAAATTGCAGCCCCACACAGTTAAATAAAGCCAACACGTTTTAAGAGCTTTTGTGTCTTCTCTAAACCCTGGGGAAGGGGGCAGAGTCTGGGTTGGGGAAGGCAAACATGGAAGAAGCACAGAAAAAGATTAATAAAGCACCTTTTCAGAGGTCCCCATCCTTTCTCCCCTCCCCACACACTCTTAAACAATAGAAAACAGTTGAAGATTGTACAGAACAAAGCTAAGAATGCTGCAGAAAACAGAGAACCTATCACAGAGTCCAAACAGAAAGATTTAGAAAGACAAAGCCTTACCTGGGAGCAGGAAAAGCAAAGATCACAGCTCCCAAATCAGAAGCAGGGCCAAATGGCGACCCAAAGTCAGTGACACAGGTAAGTGTGAGAAATGAGGTGAGTATGAGAAAGATGGACCAGCCCAGGGATGGTGGAAGCAGTGATGTTGATGTCACCACTGACACTGGAGGCCAGGAGAAGGGCGAAGTAAACAAGAGAGCCATCAACATTGACACAGCACTTTACAGTTCAGAAAGCATCAACACCACATGACTGTATTGAGTCACAGAAAAAGACAGTGAGATGGGCTGCACAGTTTTACAGGTAAGGAAACTGAGGCTCAGAAAAGTCCAGTGATTTCTCATCTAAGATCACACAGCAAGCAAGGAGAGGTGGAACTTCAGTATCTTAGGGGTCTGAGGACTCTCAGCTCTTTAACCCTTTAACCCAGATAAACTCCATTCTTGAGTCCCCTTCTCAACGTGATTACTAGGACTTCAGCCACATTACACTAACAACTATTTATTCAAAAGCAGGATGTCCCTCCTGCATTCCTCCAGGGATTTATTCCAAGACCTCTTGACTTGAAAGAAATTTGGTCTTCTCTGTCTAAGCCTTCTTCAGGTGCTTGAAAGCTTAAGAGACCAGAGAAATCAAACCCAGACTTCTAAGACCATTATCTCAGGCTCCACAAAACCACAGCCAAGAGTAACAACTATAGAAGAACTGAACAAAACTGCTACTGGAAGCATTTCTCTGTGAAAATGCACCATCTGCAAAAACTTGCAGAGGGCCCAGATTTTCCAGTAAGTCCTTCAAAATACCCCTACCATAGCTCTCATAGAAACCCGGTGTCTGAAAATCCAGAATAGTTCCTCAGATTTATTAGAACTGCATTCTTTCCTTGAACACATATCGCATGCTATTAAAAAAGAAAAATCGCCAACATCCATAAACCCATGAAGATGCTGTTCTACTTTCGTCACTAGCTGGCGGATGTAAAAATTAACAAGGACCAAAGGGATGTGCCCTGGAGTTAAGAGGTCCAAAGCTGGGCCCCTCCGAACTGAGCAGGCAGAAATGCTGCAGAGCTCCTGGGTGCTGGGCATGGCTGGTAAGGACAAGCAAACGGCACCTTGAAAAAGCATTGAGGGGGAAAAGACATGTCTAACCGTCTAAATGAACACCTCAGATTGCACTGGAAGCAGATGAGAAGTCAAGGCTGCCTGCAGAGCCCTGGCCCAGGGCAATCCCTGGGCAGCAAACCCATCTCAGCTCTGGGAGCCAACCAGAGCCATTAAGAGGCCCCCTTTCCTCCATGGAAGCCTCCTCAGAAGTGCAGGGGGTAGGTCACTGGGCTCTGGGCTGTGCATCTGTCTTCTAGAAAGGCTGGGAGGGGTGCCCTTCTCCAGGGGAAAAGTCAACCCAAGGATAGAGAGGGGTATCTCTCTAGACATAGGCTCTAAAACTCACTGGCCCTTTTCTCTGGCTGTTTCTTTTCCTTCTGTGCAACGTCACCTCCATCTATTTAGATTGAGTATTTGCCAGCTCGCCTCCAGCCAGCCAGATGTTGCCTTTCAAGGATTGCATATTTCTATAATTATTTCCAGGAGAAGCAAACACTCTTGAGCCACTAGGGTTTGCCACAGAATTCACTTTTTCCCACAAAGGGGTGTGGGTCTTCCTCTGCGCCCTGCTCTCAGTGGGCAAACCGAGATGGGTGGGCCATCCAAATCAACGCAGTCAATGAAACCCGTTTTGAAATAAACTCCTTGGTATTGGTGAAGAGTTGATTCATCTCCCAGCTTTTGCTTTTAAGTATGGGTTTTTTTAACCCCATATTTCTTGGAAAGGAGCTTTACTGTTGAGGAAGAATTTTAAACACACTCCCATTAGGCCATACTTGCAAAAACAGTACCATTTTCTTAGCAGCACAGACTTGGCCCCCATGCTTCCAGGAAACCAGCATGTTGTCCTGGCCTCGAAGGGGCGTGTCAGCCTGGCCAACGAAGCTCAGCATGAGTCAGGAGCAACTTGGTCTGGCCAAGACCACCTCTGAGGTTGCCACTGAGAAGGCAGACCCCCTTGTCAGTAGCTGGCAATGAGGGCCCCTTAATAGTCGCTTTCAAAAGAGTCCCCTGACATCAAGTTCTTGGCCGGCACTGTGGAAAGAACAGCCTCCAAATGATAGCAAAAGATTCCATGGTGGCCTTTTCTGACATCACTTGAAAACCACCTTCAATTTCTTCTGTAGATTCAGAAAAGTGCCCAGTCCTTAGATTTTCATTCGAAATAATGCATGCATGCAGTTGCAATTTCAAAGGCCCACTATCTGCTGCCTTGTCAAAATATTTAAGCGTGTGGCCCTAAAGCCCTGTACAGAGGACTGTGAACGACCTTCCTGGTGGTTGGGACAGAACAAACAAAAGGTCCCTATGAGTAATTTAATCTAACATAAGAAAGGCAGAGGTGAGAGCAGCTGGAGCCTTCAGTACCACTGGGCGTTTAACTTGTTAAATACTCATGGAGCACCTACTATGCGCAAGCCACCTAGAGGTGTGGAAGACATACTGTGAAGCCTCCACCCAGCAGGAGTATCAGTGAGGTTAGGTTTAGCTGTTCATGATCAAAACCACAAAATAACTTTGGCTTAACCAGCAAGAACAAAATGTGGAGGTAAGCACTCCAGGGGTGGTATCACGGCTCCAGGGTCCTTGGGGATCCAGACTCCTCCTTTCTTTGTGCTCTACTTAGAGTATGGCTTCCAACTCCACCGTTACATCATGATCCAAGATGGCTACTGGATTTCAGCCGTTGTGTCCATGTCCCAAGCAGTAGGTAGGAAGACACAGAAAAAGCAAAAGGATGCACTGTCTACACAAGTCAGTCTCTGGAACCTTCCCATAAGCCCCACACATAACATTTCACCTTTCACTTACTAAAGCTGAAGTCCCTGGCCCATGGCCATGTGAAAGGGAGGCTGAGAAATAGAACCTTTAAGCTTGGCACATTACTACACCCTAGAAAATTATCAGGTATTTTGGTTACCAAAGAAGAAGAGAATAGACACTGGATGTAAAATTAGCAGCCTTTGCCACAGAATGCAGAAAAAGAGAATTTGAAGATGAGACAATGTGGAGCTCTACTAAGTTCAGAGAAGAGTTGATGAAGATGCTTAATAAAATCAATTTTCCAGACCACCCACCTTTGAAATGAACATGTTTCATGGAACATGAAAACTGATAAGGAAACTTCTTAGGCATTCTCTAACTGTGGCACCATCAGAATCACTTGCGAGTTTTTTTTAACAATACAAGTCCCCCAGACCCCTTTTGGAAATTCTGATGGATGGATTAGAGTTGAGGCCTAACATTCTGCACATGCGCATGTGCACACACATGCAACCCAGGTAATTCTCCTGATGGGTCGTCTGATTCTAAAACAATGACTTCATCCAAACCCTCACTTAAAACATAAGGACACAATTTAAAAGTCATGGGGTTTGTCCCACATCCCTCTTAGTTGTCAGAACCAACACTAGAATCCAGGTGTCTTCACTCATAATCATCTTCTTACCGGAAGTCATTGCTCTGAGGAACTTGAACTTGGGCCTGACTCCTCAACACAAATAATCTGACCATGTAGTCAGACTATCTATATCCTCTGGCTGAAGGGTCTTAGTTTCCAAGCTAAATCCAATCTCCATCTAAATTATCCTTACGTACCCACCCGCAAACGTGGCACAACCAACCATCTGCTGAATCCCTACCCCCGCAGCTGGACCGAACATGTGCAAGGGGCACCTGGGTGGCTCAGACGGCTAAGCATCCAACTTCAGCTCAGGTCATGATCTCATGGTTTATGAGTTCGAGCCCCACGTCGGACTCTGTGCTGACCGCTCAGAGCCTGGAGCCTGTTTTGGATTCTGTGTCTCCCCGTCTCTCAGCCCCTCCCCTGCTCATGCTCTGTCTCTCAATAATAAATAATTGTTAAAAAAAAAAATTAAACATAACAACAACATGTGCTGCCATGCTACCTAACGGGGGGAGCATACAGAGTGATTTTAAAAAGGCTATATGTATCTAAGTATGTGTGTATGGATGTGTCTACACATCTACACCTGTATCCCCCTTCTCTGAGATCTCAAAGACCCTGCAGAAGGAGGCAAGAGGGATTACCCAAGGATAGAGGCTGGAAATGATCCATATTTCAGTCAGCATCTGAACACAATCTTTTCCTCTGTTGGGGAATTCCCCATGTACACAGGAGAACTGAAGTGAGGCAGAGACCACAACTAACTGGTAGAGGTGAAAAGGCCAAATTCTCATCTCTACTGCCACAAGGTGGGCCTGTGTCCCCAGTGCAGCATGGCCCTGGTGGCATGTCCTACTCAGAGCATGCCTGTGGCCCTACGTACCCATCTTCCCTGGACCATTTCCATAGTCTGGTTCCCACTTTCCCAGAAATTTCGTGAGCCTCACAATATCTGAGCTCTAAAAGGGCTAGCTTCGATTCACAATTAAGATCTGTGCTTGATGTCCTCATGGAAACAGGGAGGCCTCCATTCCCCAAAGGTTATCCACTTCAGGGTAAATGGATAACCTGAAATGGTAAGAAGGACGGTGGTGATCTAGGAAGACCCTCAGGCCAGGCTAGAAAGTGCCACACACAGAAACCAGAGGGCACAGGAGGGATCTGCTTCTGATGGAAGACGAGCATCTCCCCTGGCATCTTCTCTTTCTTCCATTCTTCCCTCCTCCTTTTCCAGGCTCTACCTGCCTCTCTTCTTGACAGAGGCATTTCTCCTACTTCTTGCCTCTTTCATCCAATAAATAAAGGCCTCTCTTTGGACTAAAAACTGAAATGCAAAAATACCTCATCTGACACTTCTGATTCACAATTGGCACTCTGAAAACACCAGGAAATACACAGAAACAGTCTTTGATAAAAGAGTAAATTGGCACATTGTTTTGTACCATTGTTACCTAAACAAGAGTAAATTGGTATACACTTATGGCAGACAGCACCAAATTTTAAATGTATACACCATCTGATCCAGCAATTCTACTTCTAGTAATTAACCCTAAACACAAGAATTACACAAACACAATCCTAAGTGTGTAAATACTTGTATACAAATAACTCAAATTTCCATTAATAGGAAGCTGGCTAAATTTTTATATATCCACATTGCAGAATACCAGAAAGCTATTAAAAAAATTTTTTATATACAGCCATGGAAAGTATCATGATACATTGTTTTTAAAAAGTATCAGGATAATGTATATAGTTATATATATAACTGTATATATGTTATATAGAGAGAGTAGCCTCATTTCTGTAAAATAACATATTTATAAAGTTACACGAAAATCTAAAAAGAGCTTACCAAATTCTTAAAGAGCTGTTACGCCTAGAGGTGATAAAATGAGTCCCTTTGAATTTATTTTTGATGTTTATTTATGTTTGAGAGAGAGAGAGAGAGAGAGAGAGAGAGTGTGTGAGTGGGAGGGGCACAGAATGAGGGAGACACAGAATGTGAAGCAGGCTCCAGGCCCTGAGCTGTCAGCACAAAGCCCAATGCAGGGAACTCAGGGACCTCAAGATTATGACCTGAGCCGAAGTCGGACACTCAACCAATTGAGCCACCCAGGCACCCTGGGGCCCTTTGAATTTAAATCACACATTTCTGTAGTGCTTCCATTTTGATTACAAACAAGTCATTATTACTGTCAAGAAATGAAGATAAATAAATAAAAACAGAAACAGCCTTTGAGCATGCAAAACAGTGGTGCTGGGAAATGACTGTTTCCTTTTTAGGCAACATGTGGTCTCGGACCCAGCACCCAATATATAACACAGTTCATTGTCAGCTTCCTTCTTTTCTTCTTACACACAATCCTACACAGTTGGAAATCACAATCCCTAGTACAAAGCCAAATAGAAGCAATGACACAGAACTGTGAGCCGCTCTGGAAGCAAACAAGGTGTCAGCTAGAGAAGACAACAGAAGAACCACAAAAAGCAGTCATATGAACTAGAAGCACAGTAATTTCCACAAGCATCTAACATAGGAACAAGGAGACTTATGCATCTAGAGCCTCTAAAGAGAGCTCCACATGAAAGTAGTCCGTGTCCAGACAGATGGAAGGATAAAGAAGTGGTATACATACAATGGAATATTACTCAGCCATAAAAAAGAATGAGATCTTGGGGCACCTGGGTGGCTCAGTCGATTAAGCGCCTGACTCTTGATCTCACAGTAAGTGAGACTGAGCCCTGCATCAGGCTCTGCGCTGACAGTGCGGACCCTGCTTGGCATTCTCTCACTCTCCCTCTTTCTCTGCCCCTGTCCTGCTCACGCACTCTAAATAAACAAACATTAAAAAAAAAAACACAAGAATGAGATCTTGCTATTAGCAACAACATGGATAGATCTAGTGAGTATTATGCTAAGTGAAATAAGTCAGTCAGAGAAAGACAAACACCACATGATTTCACTCCTATGTGGAATCTAAAAAACAAACAAAAAACCGGATTCTTAAATACAACAAACTGGTGGTTGTCAGAGAAGAGGTGGAAGGGGGTAGATGAAATAGATAAAGGTGATAAAGAAGTACAAACTTCCAGTTATAAAATACATCATGGAGATGAAAAGTACAGCACAGGGAATATAGTCAATAATACAGAAATAACATATGGTGACAGATAGGGACCACATCTATCATGGTGAACACCAAGTAGTGCACAAAACTGTTGAATCGCTACGTTGTATTATACACTTGAAATTAATAATAACATTGTATGGTAATTATACTTCAGTAAAAAATTAAAGTCTAAAAAACATATCTCCACATGATAAATGAGACTAATAAGAACAGTAGGGACACGTGGATGGCGCAGTCGGTTAAACGTCCGACTTTGGCTCAGGTCATGATTCGCAGTTCATGAGTTCGAGCCCTGCTTCAGGCTCTATGCTGACAGCTTGGAGCCTGGAGCCTGCTTTAGATTCTGTGTCTCCCTCTCTCTCTGCCCCTCCCCTGCGTGTGTTCTGTCTGTCTCTCCCCTCCACCCCCCAGAAAATAAAAAAACATTAAAAAAAAAAAAAGAATGCAAATGGTAATTTTAATTAGTATCTAGGTTTTAGTAATTCTGGGAAATGTGTCCCTGTTGAAATTTCAATTACAAAGCTAAATATTTAGTCTTACCCTTTAAATAAATAAGCTTCAGAAATCAGGAAAATGAACTAATGTGAAATACCTAATTGTCCAACATGTCCAAAATTAAGCTATTATTTTTATTTAGGTTGTACTGTCTGAATAAAGTTTAATGAATTCTGGCTTTTGTTTGTAAAGACCATGAGAGTAGATATTCACTATTCTTAAAAAAAAAATTTTTTTTTAACTTGAGTACAGTTGACACAATGTTACATTAGTTTCAGATGTACAACTTAGTGATCTGACAAGTATATACAAAATATTTATCGTTCTTCAAAGTTATTCCCCAACACACCCAAAATTAATTTAGGCCCACATGAGAGAACTTTACCCTAGGCCAGCCATCCTCAATGGAAAGATCCCATACCCTCTGCTCTTGAAAGAAAACCAAGAGGTCTCTACTGATTGTCATGAAAATATAAAGTACATTCAGGATTATAAGACTGTAGATTTCCGGTCTATCTTTTTTTCTATCCTCCCCCCACCCCCACCAAAGCATTTTTATTGGTAACAAAAATTAGTCCTGGGTATTCAGGAGATTACGCATGGCTTCAAATAACAAGGTTCCATTTGGCAAAAAAAAACTAACCAATGAAAACTTCAGCCAATAATGCAAATTACTCAAATATAGATTTTAATTAGGATTTTGAGATTAGATTTAATGTTGAAAAACAACGGCATTGGCTTTAATGCATTTGAAGGAAACAGGACAGTTGTTAAAATATGAAGCCTATGCACCAAATAATGAAGTAATCTCCATGCAAAGTGGTGCTCCCTATGTGTTAATATTCACGTGGGTTAAAACAATAGGAGTATGTGCACTTTCGCGACTGGACAAACAACCTGCCAGTGTAATTAGAGTCCATTTACACTGGGACATGAGCCTAGCTTTCCAGCACGCTCAGTTACAAGGTGTGAAGTAACACTTATTTTTCAAACATGCTGTATGTCAGACGGCTGCTGTGTGGGTTACACTTTCTCACAGCACTCAAGTCCACTCTGGACACATCATCACTTCCATCAGCACAGAGTCCAGGGCGCGGCAAATACATAACAAATGCTGGCTTCCTTTCCTTTTTCCTTCTTCCTCCAAATAAAACAGGAAAATGGAAATATGAGGTACATTTATACTATCATTAGCCCTCTATTCTTGGGCATTCCATTTGTGCTTTCTTATTTCATTATATAGGCACCCAAAGTATCCCCGTTAACAGTATCTTGCTTGCACAAAACAACTCCAATTTTGTATTTAGCGTGCATATACATACATATACCCAGTGAGAAAAAAAATACACCCAAATATTAACACCTATATATCTTGATGGCAGAACTCAAGTTTTTATTTTTCATCTCATACTTTGCTGTGATTTTCCAAATGTTTTACAATATGCATCTATTGATTAAAAACCAAATTTGATACAACACGGTTCCACTACACACTCACAAGAACAACTAAAGGGAAGATGACACACAATACCAAGCATGGATACTGCAGCCACTGTGCTAGGTACAAACATCAACTGGTAAAACCACTCTGGAAAACTGTTTCACAGTATCAACCGCAGTTCCAGACATAGGAAGATCCAGCAATTCTGCTCCTTTATACCCAAAGAATCTACAAGCAGAGGGGCACCTGCCTAAGTCAGTAGAGCGTGTGACTCTTGTTCACCGAGTTGTGAGTTCAAGCACCACATTGGGTGTAGAGATAACTTAAAAAAGAGAAAGAAAGAAAGAAACAAAGAAAGAAAGAAAGAAAGAAAGAAAGAAAGAAAGAAAGAAAGAAAGAAAGAGTGAACGAACATGCATACATATACTGATTAAGACTTTTAATTATAGCCAAGAAATGCAAACAACTCAGAAGTCCATCAACAGTAGGGTAGATAAATCAATTACTGAGGTACAGTCATACAGGGAGAAATATAGCCATATATTAAACCATAGGAAGAAATTACTGCCACCTGCAAATCCATGGATGAATGTCAACATAATGTTGAATGAAAAAAGCCAGACACAACTGAGTACACACTACATGAATATGATTCCATTTCTATGAAGTTCAAGAACAGTCAAATTTTACCTACAGTGATAGAGGACGGTGGTTATCTCTGTTGAGGAATGCTAAGTGGGAGGGAAGAGCAAACTTCTATTAAAAACTATACACTTATGGGAGAGGGACCAAGATGGCGGAATAGCATGGAAGGTTTTTTTGCATCTCTCATCCCAGGAATGCAGTCAGATCAACACTAAACCATCTTGTACACCTAGAAAAACTATACACTTATGGGGCTCCTGGGTGGCTCAGTCAGTTGAGCGTCCAACTTTTGATTTCAGCTCAGGCCTTGATCCCAGGGTCCTGAGATTAAGCCCCAAGTGAAGCTCTGCACTGGGTGTGGAGCCTGCTTAAGAGTCTCTCTGTCTCTCATTTTCTCTCTCTCTCTCTCTGCCCCGCCCCCACTTGTGTTCTCTTGCTGTCTCTATCAAGTAACAAACAAAAAAAACTATACACTTAATGATTGCTACAGTTTTCTACTTAAAAAAAAAAAAAAAAAAAAAAAACAACAACAACAACAAAAAACCCAGTTTGCACCATAGTTGTAACCACTTACCACCCATATGGCCTGGGACAAACTCTTCACCTCTCTAAGCTGCAGTGTCTACTGTAAATGGGGACAGACCATCACCTCCTTGATGGGAATGCAAAGAGAATTCAACTAGGCAATGCACAAGGCAAGGGCCCAACACACAACAACCATAGCAGGGGCAGACGTCTCCTGAGGTCTTCCCAGGTGCCAGGCACTGCTCTTGGCTTTAAGTTCTTCATCACTTTGCGATCACATCTCCCCCAGGAGGGGCTCCTTACCTATCGCTAACTCAGGGCCAGAGCGCAGGCTGTGACCTGGGCATTCAGAAGTCATGTGTGTAGAACACCAACCTCAGCATTTATTTCAAGAAGGGTGAATCACTAGTCATGCTGCTGCTGAAGTTTCAAAGAAAGAAAGAAAGCTGGCAGGAGACACACATCAGGACTAAATACAGACCACTGAAGAGAAAAATGACTTCAGCTTCTGAAAGCAGTAGCTGCTTTCTGCAGGAGGAGAAAGAATATTTTATTCCAGGGGAATCATTCATTTTAAATTGAGGACTCCTTTGGGAACTGAAAGAGCTCATCTTTCTTCCCTAAGAAAAGAGGAGACAAGTAGCTCTCTAAAGTTTCTCATGTTGATTAGCTAAATTTACTGTCCTTCAATGTATGTCAGATTTACAACTGAAATAATTTATAAAGTATATGCTTACTGTGGAAAGGAACTTAAAACGTGGATTGTGAAACATGGGGCTCAGATTAAATTATTCCAGTTAAATGAAACACTGTAAACACTAATAGAAAAGCCTCTGATTTACAAGATGAACTGGTAGATTTAGGAATGACTCAAATCTCATGATTTTTGCTTCAATTTTTAATTTGCTTTCAACGAAGACAGATGATCCAGTTTTGAACATAGCCCCACTATTTACTAACTGCATCACCTTGCATGAGTTACTCCATCTCTCTCTGCCTGTTTCCTCAACTGTAAAAATGGGATAATAATAGGGTTACTCTAAGGACTAAATGAATTCATAGGCATTATGTGCTTAAAACAGTGCCAAGCGCTATCACTATCATTATTTTTTATATTTCCTGATGTAGATGCAGATTTCACCTGAAATTATCAAATTTAGGGGCACCTGGGTGGCTCAGTCGGCTGAGCATCCGAGTCTTCATTTCAGCTCAGGCCAGGTCATGATCTCACAGTTCCCGACTTCAAGCCCTGCATCAGGCCCTGTGCTCAGAGGGCAGAGTCTGCTTGGGATTCTCTCTCTGTCCCTCCCAATGCTCATCCTTGTGCTCATTCTCTCTCTCACAAAATAAATAAATAAAACTTAAAAAAAATTACAAAGTAAGTAAATAAAAAAATAAAAATAAATTTCAAAAATAAAATTATCAAATTTAGGGGTGGCCTTGCCTGGCTCAGTAGGTTACCGCATGTGATTCTCGATCTCAGGGTCACAAGTTCAAGCGCCACATTGGGTGTAGAGATTACTCAAAAATAATAAAATAATCAAATTTAATCACAGAATTCACAGATATTAGACTGTCTGAAAACCGGAGGAAGATGTATACAAAAATTATGTGAGGTGAGCATAAACATTTAGGTTTACAGGTATATATACATGCACACAAACTTTTCCTCCTTCCCTCGTTCCTCCCTTCTTTCCTCCTATACCCTCCTTCCCTCCCCTCTACCTCCTCATTCTCCTTCCTCCCTTCCTTCCTCTCTCTCTCATAAGTAATTTAAATCAGGTCCACTCTAGAACATAATGTACCAGCGATCTTAGGATCTTTTGATCCCAAAACGATCCCAACAAAGATGTGAAATACTACTCTTCTTCCAAGTATTTCTAAGGACCCATTACAAAAACACTCTGAAAAGGTATATTTGCTTCTTTTATTTCAAAGGCAGCCTGGAAATTTCCACAGCACATTTGAACCACAAAGTTTATGGTGTTCAAACATGGACTCTTTTCAATCTCAGCAGAAGAGGCCTACTAAAATTTTACATTTTCCTCCAATTGTGAGTGCAGAAAGCTTTTCATTTTGTTCCAAAGGAAATGATCTTACCACAGCTCAATGGGTATCTTTATTGTCTGAATAAAGTGGGCATCCGGTGGCCATTACAGAGAGCTAAATGCTAAAACCCAAGGGTATAAAAGTTAAAAGCAACTTAATGGAAATGTCAGTTACAACATTCTTTCTTTGATTTACAAGAATCAAATTCAGAAAGCGCCCTCTAGCAAAGGAATTATGAAGAATATCAGCACAAAGTAAGTAATGGTGTCACCTTACTGCCCCTCCCCCCACCCTAATACAAAGACTTTTTAATGATCATATGCCTTTGCTTTTCCACATGGAAGAGAATCCTACTCGAAAATACTATTACATATCATTGTTTCATTTCACTGATAAGCATATTCACACTTTTCTACCAATACTGGCCAAATAAAAAACTCTATTTCACTACTGTTATCTAGTTTCTTCCTATTATCAGAATGACATAATTAATTTTTTGATTTGTTAGTGTGGGGTACCAAAGGGCCTTAATTTGCTTTAAAAAAATAATTGCTCAATCTAGGCCATCTAGGTATCTCTCCACTGAAGCCACAACTATCAACACAGCTAACACATGCTGGTGGTTCCCCTCTTTGCCCTTACCTTAGTTGTAAAAATCTTATTCAGCTTTATTATTCAGAACTTGGCACAGCAGGTTTCAGTTTAAGATGGATGATGAACAGAAAGTTGCATACTCTGATTTTTAGCAATGAATTAGATTCTGGAAGCTCAAGGAAATAGAGGAAACAGCAGCCATATTTTATTTGCAAAATAAATTTCCAGCAGAATCGACTTTCTTGCTGACTTGAGCTAAGTTGGGTTCTGGCACCTCATAAAGTTGCTCTGGGTCTTGATCTAAATATTCATTCATTCTTCAAATGTGTATTTGAATCTACTATGTGTAAGACAATGTGCAGTATACCAAGGAAGATTTTTAAAAAATGACTGTTTCACTCCTGGACTTTTTTCCTTCTCAACTTCCCTTCAGGCCAATTACACACAGTCAAGTGGCCCTCCCATTCCTCATAACACCCACATTAGAACCCTGGTTTCCTCTCTTTAAGCTCCTGTACACACTAAGAAAATACCTATCATTTTCTTTTCTATTTTAAAGGTAATACATACAGCGATTTTTTATAAAATTCAAACAGTCAAGAAAGACTGTTGAAATGGCAAAGAAACATTCCTTCCCAGCCATACCAATCCCATAACCAATAAATAACCATGTTTCTTGGGACTGTTTACAGAAATTTATCTTTGCCAACCAAGAATTAAGACTTTTTAAAAACAAACATGGGATCTGAGGATACATACTAATTTGTACCTTGCTTGGGGAAAAAAAAAAAAAAAAAACTTCATGGTATATTTTGTGAATTTTTCCTTATCAGTATTTACAGATCTGCCCAATGACTGGAAGATATTTAGGTTATTTCCAGTGTTTTGTTATTATAATGCTACAATGAATATCTTTGTATGCTTGCCAGAACACTTATGCAGGTATAAGATACATTCTTAACCGTGGAAGGACTGAGTTAGAATATACACATTCTTAATTTTGAAAGAGAATGCTGTGGCCAACACTAGAGGTCACCTACAACTGCCCCTTTCCTCCTGGCCAGCAAAGCTCCAGTTTTGTCCCCTCTCCTCCCAGTACCCATGTGCTTCAGGGAAGGCTGGGCCTCTAACCCAGAGACTGGTCTAAGCAAAACATGGGAGCCACCTCTCCCATGCAAGTCATTGGTTCAGGTGTGGGCATCTGACCCAGTCTGGCCAAAGGGGCTATGGAAGTTCTGCAGGGGGCTTCTGGCAGAGGCATTCTCCGCTTTGCTCTTTTCCTGCCTCTGGACATCACTGTATATGAGGATACAGGCTGGAGCAGCAGCAGCAGCCACATGAGGGCCATGGGGAGACAAGCTTGAGGACAAATGCCAAATACTGAAGCTGGCACAGAGAAGAGAGAAAATGCATCTGGGTCTTCTATTAATTCATGCCCAAAATGTCCTAGCTTTGAACTTCTGGCTTACATGAGATAATACATATCTTTATTATTTCAACCACTTTTAATTGGGTTTTATTTACCAGCTGGTGAAAGAATCCCCATTGCCAAAGTGCTCTCCAAAAAGAAGTCCACTGGATTTATAATCCCACCCATGGCACATATGAGTGCTTTGTCTCCTCACACCCTTGGCTTCACAGGGTTTTAGTCCCCACCTGTTCTCAGTGCATTTTCACTTAATGGCCAGAGTCTTTTTTCCCTCGGAGAGCCTGACAGCTCTTCACGAAAAAAGACACACTGCAAACAAGTAACACAAGGGCTGACTACTCTTAACCAACATTTCATTCTGTGCCTCCCAAGGCACTGCGCTTTGGCACAAGGCTCACCGGACTCCTTCAGGAAAGTAGCCACTGTCACATACGGTATACAGGATATGCTGTAATGCCTTAAAGCCAGTCACCATTCTCTTTCTGGGCCAAGACAGTCATAGGTGTGTGGAAGGACAAACCCTAGACTTGGAACTGGATGACCTAGTTTGGATCCACTTGAAGAGAAGTCACCCAACCTTCCTGAGGCCTGTTTCTTCACATACAAAAGGAGGACTCTGGAAACTAAGGCCCAGGGTCCTTATAAGAATAGGGACCATGGGGCGCCTGAGTAGCTTAGTCAGTTAAGCTTCTGATTCTTGATATCAGCTCAGGTTGTGACCTCGTAGCTGTGAGATCGAGCCTCACATCGGGCTCCGCCCTGAGTGTGCAGCCTGGTTAAGATTCTCTCCCCCCGGGGCGCCTAGGAGGCTCAGTCAGGTAAGTGTCCGACTTCGGCTCAGGTCATGATCTCACGGTTCATGAGTTCGAGCCCCGCATCGGGCTCTCTGCTGACAGCTCAGAGCCTGGAGCCTGTAAGAAAAAAAAAAAAAAAGATTCTCTCCCCTAAACCTCTCTGCCCCACCCCCATTTGCACGCATGTGCTCTCTCACTCTCTCCAAATAAACATTAAAAAAAATAAACATGGGGCAGCATGCATGAAGGCCCTGATGACAAAGAGTGTCAGTGACTATTAAAGGTGGGATTTAGGCTCACTCCCAAAGACCAATGCTGAGGAGGGACCTTGCAAAGGGTAAGTCAAACCCCCAGTCTCCCTGGATACTTTGGTCCTTTGTCCTCTTTGCTCTACCTGTCACTCTCCTGCCACCACAGTGGGCACCTGTCAGGTCACAACTACTGACCAAACAGAAACCCAGCTCATCACTTCTGCCCCTCCCACAGATAAGCAGAACCCCCAGGACCACCATCACTGTGAATGAACATGAAGTGATGTTTGGCTAGCCAAGAGTCAGTGCATGTCAGGCTAATTTATGATAATTACCAAGGCATCGGCTGGTACCTGGACAAATTGTCTATGATTCTTCACCCAGCTGGCCTAGGTTCCACAAGTTCCCAAAAGGCTGTTCTTCCAGATCCTCCAGTGCCTCACTCCCCTGTAATGGGGTGATATGTCCACCATCCTTGCCATGTGACTTTGCAGTACCTCCCCCTAGAACAGACCAAGCATGCCTCCCCACCAGACTGATGTTGGGTTTGGCCATGTGTCGGCTAATGGAATGTTGGTAGAACATTTGGCAGTTAGGAGCCAAAGTCTTAAGAGCCATCACACGTTTCCACTCGACATCGTCTGCTGGAGTGAGCTGCCATGCGATGAACCTGTACTAGGTAACTGCTCCCCCTTCAGCCCTGGCCCCAGAGTAAGCACATGTGGGACAGACCTGAAGCCAAATGAAAGCCTGACCCAGTCAAGGCCAGCCTAGGTCGACCTAACCACACCTAATCAAGAGGAGCAAGTGGGAAACACATGTTTGTGGTTGTGACACCTTGAGATCCAGGGTTGTCACCCAGCACTATTATGCAGCCAAAACTCACATAACCACTGTTAACACCAAAAACAATGATTTGTGCTTAAAGAGATCTTACTTCATTAACCAAACACACACAAAGCAGCTCTATACACGTGGCATCATCCTACTCCACAGGGAGCTGAGATCAGAAAGTACAAAGGCAACTCATTCCTACAAGTACCTTTTTAGTCTAGCAAAACCCCAAGGTTCCTAATCCTATTGGGGTCGAGGGGTCTCTGTTAACAAAGCTTCTATTCATTTCATTCATTTATTGTCCTGGATTAAATCACAGGAGGGATGAAATCCAACATTAATGCATCTAAGTGATCCTATTTGTACATTTACTGATGGTGCAATCTACTTTCTTCTACAAATGTACTATTTAATTAAAAGACAGAAATGAGAAGTTATTTTTTAAAAGAGAGAAAAAACTCGACTTATTTTTTAATGAACTCCTCAGTTCTATCAATTTTCACTTATTCATTCAACATCTATTTATACGGAGCACCTGTGGCCTCCTTAGCCCAAGCAAGCTCCAAATCCCGGTGGAAAGCTCAGGCCTCTCCTGAAGGACCCAGGACCTCAGAAGCTCTGAGCTGCTCTCCTCAACGCTTTAATCTCTTCTTGCTGAAGCCCCCCACCCTATTACTAAGGTCAGAACAAGGGAATACACCACCTCCTTTCAGCCCAGTCCTCTCTGGTGAGCTGGTTTACATCTCCGAGCTGCTTCAGGTCTGTCCAATCTTCTACCGGTCTGGCTGAAGGGGGAGGGAGGGACAGGATAGAGTCAAGATTGTCTGGATCAATGACAAGCTACAAATCTGGCCCAGGCCTCCACCTGGAAATCTAAAGCAAAGGATATTATTAAAGTCACAGGTTAAGGATCACTCACTCCACAGCTTCTCATTTAGAAACCCACAGTGCTGTTCAATGTAAACACTTCCCAAGAATGCTTTAAAACAGAGGGAGGTTTTTATTAACCAACTTAATTGAGGGCCACTTCTCATTGTGGAAAGCTTTTAAACAGAGGAATAAAAAGGGCCTGGTAGGTGTTTTCCAGACACTTGTTTTTAAAACCTGCCACCCTGTCCCGGGAAAATGAAGCTCAACTCAAGGCCCCGGTGCACACTCCTGCTGCTAATTGTTCAACACAAACAAAATACCCGTTAAGACCTTACTCCCCAGCAGCACCGAGGACCCGGCTGGGCCCTTCATTCCAATATTCATTTCAAGGGCCATTATAATCACTGGAAAAGTGGACAAAATAAGGCTGGCCAAAATGGGCCAAAATAAATGAAGACAAACATCTCAAAGCTTGCCAACAGGACATGACTTGTAAAGAGAACAGGCCAGTGAAACTGAGGCTGGGGCTGCTCTCCAAAAAGACCAGGTCAAGAGGCATGAAGCGGTGGCCACTGCTGCGACACATGGATACGCCTGGAAAGCACAATGTTGAGTCCAAGAAGTCAGTCACGAAGGCCACAAACGGTAGCATTCCATTTAAACAAAATGTCCAGGACAGGCAACTCCACAGAGACAGAGAGGAAACCAGGGTCGCAGGGCCTGGGAGGGAAGGAGGGAGGGACCATGGTCGCAGGGACCATGTGAAGTGACTGCTCTATGGGACACAGCTTCCCTCTGGGCGGATGAAAAAGTTCTGGAGTTAGTGGACATGGTTGCTCAACGCTAGAAAGGTACTTGATGCCACTTAAAATTTAAATTGCTTCAAGTTACACTGGTAAAAATGGCCGAGCTAATGTTGTGTGTATTTCACTACAATGAAAAGTTACAAGATACCAGGAACTCCAGAGAAAACCTTCTTCAGCTCCTAACCCAGGGGCAATCCCTTCCTCACCTGAGAAAAATGACAGATGCGGCAGGCCAAAATGATACATAGTATTATTTTATTAAGAACGCATCTACTGGGCTAAGCTTCCCATGCACACGGCACACTCAAGGCCAAGTCACTTCCCCTACGCCTACCCTCAGGTGGATGGTGGTGGTACCGGCAGCCTCATTTCACAGGCGAGGAAACCAGGCGCGAGCAGGTCAAGGAGCTTACCTAGGGCCACAGAACAAAGAAGGGAAAGCCAAAGGGTGAAGCCACAGGTGGGGCGACCAAGTAGTTCAAACCCACACACACACTCACAACCACGAATCACACGCTATGCCGCAGGAATGTTTTCTGGGCCTAGTTTACCACCTGGCCAGCAGCACAGGATTCTTTGGCTACTGAGCCCTAATCCTTTGTGGTGCCACATACTGAGTGGCCACTTAGGAGCAGAGTTCTCTGAAAAACGCGACCAAAAGGTCTGCCTGAGGAGCTATACCACACCTTCACGCACGTGGGGCTGTTTCTACATGTGCACAGTTATTTTCGTTAGTCCTGGAGCAACATAAGATAAGAGGGTCACCTGCCCTCTTTTACGGAAAAGAAAAGCAAGCCTCCCCAGGTCTGTAGCTGACCTTAGGCCACACACAGGTAGCAGGAGCCCGGCTTCTACGCCAGGGCCCCACTCTGCTGTCTGCCTTCAGGGCCCGGGGTTTAACTACCCAGAGAGGTTAAGGGTTTTAGCATATTAGTTATTTGTATGTAAATGTTATGTATTATTTATATGTAAATAGATGCAAGCAATTACAAATGAAGTTGGGAATCCCTTAGCAGAGAGGAAAGTAGCTATTTCTCCTACTTCAGGGGCACCTGTGGGGTCAGAGAGAAACATCAGTAAAAGGTTAATTTCCATTCCTTCCTCCCTACTTAAGAAAGGAGGGCTCTTTGTCACTGGTCCTGTGTCCCTTTAGCCCTTTGATAAGAATGTTTTTAAAAACAGCCACCGCTGTTAGAGGTCCCAACTTGCCAGGTTCTTAGCTTGGCATGACTGACATTTCGGGCCGGGTAATTCTTTGTCGTGGGGGCTGTCCCATGTGCTTTGGGGTGTTTAGTAGCATCCCTGGACTCTGTCCACTAGACGCCAGTAGCCACCGCCACCCCCCAGTCATGACAACCCAGAAAGTCCCCAGAGATTGCCAAACATCCCCTGCAGGGCCCTATTTGAGAACACTCTATAGGGTGGCTCAGTAGGTTAAGTGGTTAAGTGTCTAACTTCACCCTGTCAGGTCATGATCTCACAGTTCGTGGGTTCCAGCCCCACATCAGGCTCTGTGCTGACAGCTCAGAGCCTGGAGCCTGCATCAGATTCTGTGTCTCCCTCTCTCTCCCTGCCCCTCCCCCGCTCATGCTTGCCTGTGCTCTCTCTCAAAAATAAATAAACGTTAAAAAAAACTCTAGTGTCAAAGAGATGTGACCCTAACAACTCTACGAGGCAGGCACTTGTAACGACCCCATTTTATAGGCAAGGAAACAAATCCAAAATCCAAAAGGAAGCTGCCAGAACTCCACACTCCTAGCGAAGGGCAGCCGTGGCTCCCAACCCAAGTAGGAGAAACCCCAATACTCTCACCCCGTGGTGTGGAGACAGAACGAGGATACAAGGCACAGAGCTACTTGCTATGTGTATCTAAATGTGAGCCTGCGTCTTGCCCTTGGAAAACGGATGGTAGGCCTGAACCCTCCTGATATTTGGTGCTCGACCCCAAAGAAAATAGTCTCTGCTGCCTCTGCTGAGAAGAGCAGTCCCAACAATGTCTGAGAGTCTCAAGGACCTCTTTACTCACAAAATAACCCGCAAGGGTTAGGGTTAGGAGGAGGCAAGCCCTGCAAATAATAAATGCTTGAAGCATAAACATAAGATCCTGGCCATGGGAACTTGAAATACGTTTTTTAAATGTGTTTTCAGAAATTCTGATTACTTTTATGAAACACTGCCCCACGCTCACTCATGTTTCTTTTCTGTTTAGAAACCGCTGCAGCTGCTACAGATAGAAGAAACACAGGGACATCAAGTTATAAAGGCCAACCGACTTCCATCCTTCCTTCCGTGAAACTTCACCGAGCACCCACCTGCTACTAGATCCACGGATACAAAGCCAGTGGAGAGCCCCCCTCCTCTTTATAGGGTTGTTCACAGGTTTGTGGGAGTTGAGCAGGTACGCAAAGAGCTCCAATGGTGTTCTGTGAGATAAAGGCCTCTGCAAGCAAGCCTTTTTTGGTCAAAGAAATGAAGAGCCAGTGTGGAAACCAGATGTCTGGGTCTGAAGAGGCCATCTCAGTCATTAATAGCACAGCAAAGGGCCACACTAGTTTGAACCCTGGATCCTACTATCTGGTAGGTGCACAACTTTGACAACTTACCCAGTTTCTCATGGCCTTGTTTCCCTCACCTGTAAAATGGGTTTATGGTAGCACTTGTTTCCTAGAGTTGTTATATTAAGAGCCTCTCAGACAAGGCTGGCAGTAAGTACTCTAGGATGATTTGCTGCAATCATGAGAATGAACTCATCTAGGGCAGGTCTCTGGAGAAATCTGAAGCCTGCCCTGCCCTCTCTCTTCTGTCTACCACCCAGCTGCCTCTCACCCAAGAAGCTGGACTCACTGCAGGTACCCAGTCCTGTAATGAGAGGCAGTCATGTCCTGAGCAGGCCAGACACCAGGGAACCAGTGGCTTTAATCCCTCCCCACTCCCCATTTGCCCTCTTCCTCCTCCTCACCCTATACCCTCACCACCCCCACCTAACGCCCCCCCCCCCAAAAAAAATTCACAGGTGGCCCAGGGCAATATAGACAAGGCTAAATTGATCTGCCTACATCGGGAACAAAGGAGATAGACCCCCAAACCAGAAAATTACAAGTAAAAGAAATCTCCAATTTGGTAAAATCCACCCTGCAGTCTCTTTGCAAATTACTCTCTTATCTCTCGCTCCATTCTTTCTCTATCAGTTCCTCTCCAGCTCCTAAAGCTTCCACTGTAATCACATGCTTAGTAAACTTTCCAGGTTTTTGATATTAGATTAGGGCAAGGAGAGAGGCTAATCGACTTTTCAGCTGTTGCTGTGTAATTCTGAGTAAGTCACTGTTTTTAATAAGGAGGGTAAAAATCTCAGAGGCAAAAATCTTTTTTTAAAAAAAGTGATCAAGGATATATATTGACTCATAGAATATACTAGAACTCTTCACGGCTTTGAGAGCTGGGCCATTTATTTTTCCTTTCAAATGAAGTCCAAAGAGGTCAGCTGTTTAGAGTCTGAACCTCTGAGCTGGAATCCCCAAACTCCCACGGGGTACTCGACTCCAGACCTCACCAGGTCCCTCACCTGGAAAAACAGGACTAAAAACACTGATGTCACAGGGTCCCAGAGAGGCATCCTGGTCAAGGCAGGTCCTCTCCTTTGTATGGACTACACAGATTTGCAAGGAAAAACAGAAGGCCTGTTTCAAACACCATAAAATACAAGGACAGACAGCCAGGGAAAGTCAGAGGTAAAAACCAAGAGAATTATTAAAGCCAAAACTAGAAAATCTTGGCCACCTTGTCTCAATCCTGAGATTAAGGCAAGATAAGCAACAGTGAAAGATTATTAATACGGGGGCTTTGTAGTTCTTTAGGGAAAAAAAAAAAAAAAAAAAAAAAAAACCACTACATATTAACAACCTGAACCACTGTGTACTCTACCTAAGGCAAGCAGAAATGCCTGTGATTGGGTGGCAGGGAACAAGCTCCTCCCTATAAACAGGCTGCCAGCCAGGCTGGCAGAAATTATCCATGCTCATGACGAACACCCTGTGCACTCTAATCCCAAACACGCTAACTCCATGACGACCCTCCACTGAGTCCCCTGCAAATGTTCTCTGGAGCTGATCCTTCTCAGTTGAAATGCTGAGCTAGAATCCAATGCAGTAACGAACCCACACTCACTAACCCTGTTTTAAATGCATCTTTACTAATTATAGCCGCATAGGGCCTTGAAGCCCTTACTACCTGTAATTTTAGGAGCTGGAGATAATTACTACCCAGCAAAGTTTTAGTTTTTGCCGAAAGTACCACATAAATAAGAATTGAACGTGCACAGATTTTGCTCCAGAATGTTCAACACTAAATTTTGTTTTTAGTTTCTTACCCAACAACCAATTACCTACAGAAACTCAGAAGTTTGCAGAGCTTTAAGAAAGGAGAGCTGTCTCTCTCACCTAGGATTTGGGATCCTTTCAGAGCATTTGTGAACAGCCTAATCTATGCTCTCTATTAAAAAACAAAACAAAGGACTCCTGAGTAGCTCAGTAGGTTAAGCATCTGACTTCAGCACAGATCATGATCTCCCAGTTTGTGAGTTCAAGCTCTGCATCGGGCTCTGTGCTAACAGCTAAGAGCCTGGAGCCCACTTCAGATTCTGTGTCTCCCTTTCCCTCTGCCCCTCCAGTACTCACACTCTGTCTCGCTCTCTCCTGCAAAAATAAACATTAAAAAAAATTAATAAAAATTAAAAAATAAAAAGCGAAACAAACAAAAACCCCATACAATGCCATAAAATTTCCCTTGGGATGACAAGCCCACAGGGCTCTTCAGTCTAACATTTCACGTCATCTAGTAAAGGAAAATGACAAATCAATCCAGACCTGAGAAGACTGGATGTTAGAAAAATAGGGCACTGAAAACACAATTTCTCAATCAGCTCTGCTTAAGAGGTGCCCAGAGCAGCCTCTGTTTTCTCTCTGTAAAGTGAGGCCACTGCCACCTGCCTCTCAGGCAGGAACAGACTCAGAGCTGCGGCAGACAAGTGTTGAGCACACTACCTGGCACTTGGAAGGCGGTCCAGAAACAGTCACTCCTCTTACAGCCCTGGCGTTATTAGCCCAATGGGTCAGCTCTTTGGAAACCACCTTCCTGAGGGACCACAGTGTGAAGTCCAGTTTTCAGTCTGTCCAAGGAAACATGAGCTGAAGTGACAGAATGATGAAGAATGAATGTTGCCTGCTGGCTAGAGCTGCAGACAGGAACCAAACCTCTGGGTCTACAAGTCCAACAGCTGCCTCTTAAACTTGGCACCATGGGGCTCCCGTCCCAGTGCCACGGGAGAGGCAGCCACTCCTGTTATACTCACAGTTACCACCCAGCCACATTCTCTACCCGCTTCCCAGCCGCAGGTACTACCCTCACACTGCTTGGTTAAGCACCCCCTTTAAGCAAATGCATCTGGCAGAATCCGGCCTCCTCTTTCCTCACTCCCCACTACTTTCTCAGCATGACCTTCCCTCCCTGTCGCAAAAGTATCTGAAGCCAGTCATTTAAAACTTGATATAGAACCTAATAAATTCTAATTTAAACCCAAGCAAAGCTGTGACAAAGAACCCAGAAGGCATTTATCCAGGTGAGGCTAGCCAGGGGCTACCTCGCCGCACCCCCCCCCCCCCCCGCCCCAGTTCCTTGCGCTTCCTGTGATCCTAAGACCTCCCAACTTAGCAGCCCCCAGTTTTCACCTCCACCAGATGTAAGCTCCATCAAGTCAGGGGCCGTACCCTGTTCACTAAGAACTCATGAGGAATGCAGAGCTTTGCCAGTAAGAGGGGCTGTATAAGTATTTGTTAAATGAGTGAACAAAGAAATGAAATGACATTGTGTCATTTCAAAACTTGGTGTGAATTTAAGATGAAGCATCGTCTCCCCCAGGGATACTGGTTGGGGGGCTGACAGGCAACACTGCCTGACAGAGGAAGGTAAAGGCAGGTTGGAACCGGAGTGTTTGATTACAAACTTCAATAAGCTTCCCCTATGCCAAAGGCCATCAACCGTGGTGACATTCCCATCACATCCTTTTTTTCCCATTTCCAAAGTCGTCATGCCATAACTTGTTTCGTGATAACAGGAATGTCATGTGACAGAATAAAATAAGCACTTGGTCATTCAGGGAAAATTACCCAATTTTCAATTCCCTTGAACTTTGGTTTTTCTCTGCTGATGCCAACCTCTTAGCCACTGCACTGCCCTTTAGTGCCAGGATCAGAGGGGAAAAGAAAGGAGAAGCTCAAAATCAGCTGGTTTTTTTTTTTAATTTTTTTTTAACGTTTTATTTATTTTTGAGACAGAGACAGAGCATGAACGGGGGAGGGTCAGAGAGAGGGAGACACCGAATCTGAAGTAGGCTCCAGGCTCCTAGCGGTCAGCACAGAGCCTGACGTGGGGCGTGAACCCACGAACCGCGAGATCATGACCTGAGTTGAAGTCGGACACTTAACCGACTGAGCCACCCAGATGCCCCACAAAATCAGCTGGTTTTTTTAAAGGTCGACGGCACCTCTTACATAAACAGGTTTCAGGGAGAAAGGGAGTGAAGAAAGCATTACATTTCTTTAACCACCCCACTCCCCAACACTACAAGCAGGTTATCTGTCCCTAAAGACAGAAAAAAAGGGGAAACCAATAGGGCAGTCTACTCTTAACACAAATCAAGGATCACACTGCTGAGGGCCTTATACCCTTTCCCTAAACGAAGAAGCCCCTCATTATTAGCTTTCTTGTTTTTTTTCACTCCCTATCACTTTAGAATATCGGAGCTTAGAGGGGCGCCTCAGTAGTTCAGTTGGTTAAGCGACCGACTCGGCTCAAGTCTCATGGTTCATGAGTTCCAGCCCAGCGTTGGGCTCCACGCTGACAGCTCAGAGCCTGGAGCCTGCTTCAGATTCTGTGTTTCCAGCTCTCTCTTTGTCCCCTGCTCATACTCTGTCTCTCTCTCTCTCTCTCTCTCAAAAATTAAAAAAAAAAAAAAAAAAAAAAAAAAAAATCGGACCTTAGCTGTTATCCCAAAGTAAGAAATGTTTCAATAAATCTGTTTAGATCCACAGTTACAAGCACTTTTCCTTTTTTTTTTTTTAATTTGGCCAGAATGTACTATTATATTCACAGTGTAAGTATTGCTATTCAAGTGCAACTTTTCAGACACCAAGAGTTCAACTAGCATCCTCAAATAAACATTTTCCCCCCAAATGGTGACAAGATTAGAAAGGTTACAATCCATACAATACCAAAATAAGCTAGCCTTCATTTTGTTGGCCTGGTCCAAGAACAAGAAAAAAAAAAATCAACAGTAGGAAAACATTTTCCATATGGTCTTGTTCCCCAAAGGTTGAGGATTCAGGTCAGGGGCCACCCTGTGAGACCATGCACTCCACATAACCTCCATTCTCAAGCCAAGACAATTAAGACCGCTCCCACAGCGGCCCCATTTCCAGCAATTGAACACCGGCATAGGAACAGGGTATGGTAGTGGAAGGTGGGAAAAAGAAAACCCAACTTGCAAAACTATACAACTTTCTATTTTTTAAATTCAATGTTCTTTTCAACTTTTGTTAGGGGCTAGAAATGAATGCAAATGTGTCTCCATCTCTAGAGAGCATTCTCTTAAAAGTCACATCACTGATAAGAAAAACTCAAGGGGGCCAGTCAGGACCTTAGAAAAAATAAAATCCCCTGGTTTGTGGCCAGATAGCAACATCCAGGTAGGAATCTAATACAGACATCATACTTGGATGATGACAGGAGACTGTCAAAATAACATGGACACTGTAAACACACTTTTTAAATAAAATATATATAATCACATTCAATATATATATATATATATATATATATATATACACACACACACACCCATGTTCAATTTTTCCTTAGTCATATTCCCCTATCATTTTTAAGACCATCCAAAAGTGGCTAAGGACTCACCCCAGATGTGCATTGCTATGGTTAAGGCACCAACCCCGTAACTCAGATATTCTATCAGCAAGAAATACACACTGCGTTATATCTGCTGGGCTTAATCACACAATAGGAAAAAGCTTAACTCACAAATGCACACACATTAACTTGACAAAATCAACCACAAAACCTTAAGGATCTTGTTAGCTTGCTTTCCTGAAAGACAAATCCTCACACTAAAGCAAAATCATCACACCTGTAGCAGAGGGGCTCCGAAAGTTAATGGATTCCTGAAGTATTTTTCCTGTTTTTAATCTGAAATCCTTTCCAAATAGGACAAGTCACACTATCACTTTGTTTTTGCTGAATAGGACAACACTGTATTATAACCTTGATCCTGCAAGGACTTTGTGGCTTTAATTCCTACACTCCCACCTCCTTGGCAGAAAGTGCCCAGGCAATATTTACTGTAAACAGGCAGAAACAAAGCATACTCCAGAAAAAGTCACCCTCTGAAGTCCAAGGTTGGAAAGCACCAAAAAACAGGCTCTCCAGGTAGAGAGGTGGCCTACAGAAGGCAGAATCAAGCGTTCCTGAGAGGAGTTCTGTTAGTACCGATCATTCTTTAGTAGTTAGTTCAACAAGAGGCAAGCCTCAAGTGTGGCCGTACACTGCAATCACCTGGCTTTTTAATTCCATCATCCAGGCTGCCCTCCGACCCGACCCACTGAATCAGGATCTCTAGAGGTGGGACACAGGCATCAGTATTAAAAAAAAAAAAAAAAAACTCTCTAGACGTGCAGCCAAGTTTGGGAACCCATGCCCCAAAAGAATTCCCACCGTGCTTCGAACAGCGTATTGTGAACAGCGCTGGAAGGGCAGTGCTTCCGTGGGTATAATATGTATACAAAGTTTTTAAAAATCCTGTGTAACTCCAACCTGATAGCCAAGCACCTGTCTAGGGGCCAAACAGTGATGCAACTTGGAAAAGTCCCTTGGAAAGCGAGGCTCTGTGCTCTAAGAGAGGCGGGGGCTTTGAGGGAAGACCTGTCGGGACGGGGAGGGCCAGCCACGGCCGCAGCCCTTTCTTCGCAAGGGCCGGTCTGAACGAGCACGCCGAGAAATTAAGTCAAACAGGGTGGGACTGGGGCTGAAGGGCTCCGTGTGGCACCCTGGCTCACTCGCAGCTGTCACAGGAACCCGGGGGTCGAGGCAGGGTGCGAAGGCTGCCGACCCCTCTTCCTCTGCGGGGAGGCCCCGAGGCCCTGCCCCAGCCCCGACGCCGCTCCCCCCAGGAGTCCCCACCATATGTTCCGCACGGCGGCCGGCCGCGCGGCGGGCTGGAGCCGCGAGCGCACCTTCCAGCCCCGGCCCCCGCGCGCCTGGCGGCGGGCGCTGCACGGCCCCCTGCCCGCAGGGCGGACGCGCCCCCGAGCACCTGGCGGAGCCCCAGCCCCTCCGGCCCCGCCGCCTGGGAGACGCCTCTGCCCCGGGCCCGCGCCCGCACCCGCCTCACTCACCACCGCCGGGGTCCTGCTCCCGCCGCAGCCAGCAGAGCCCGGCCCAAGTGCAGGAGCCGCGGCGCCGCCAGGAGGCCGGGCGAGCCCGCCCCGCCCTCCGGGGAGGAGGGGCAGGGGGCCGCGCGGGGGCGAGACCCGCCCGGGCGGCCGCGGGCGGGCTCGCCCCTTGCTGCCCGCCCCGCCTCGGCCCCTCGCGCCGCCCACCGCCCTTCTGCACCCTCATCCAGCTGGCCGCACGAGCCGTCCCGCGCCGGCACCTCGTCCCGCCGCACCTCACGCCTCACACCCCTCTCCTGCGACGCTTTGTCCTCACCCTGCCCAGGATCGGAATGTCCTCCCACCTCCCCTCCACCACTGCCGGGTGTCTTTCTCTCTGAGCCTCCAGCTTCCCAAATTCCGGGTTTCGCAGCCCCCACCCCGGCCTGTCTCTAACTCGGGGCCTGGAGCCCAGTTTTCGCTTTACCCTTCCCTGCAGCCCTTCGACCCCAACTGAGCAGAAACGTTACAGTGTAACCTTTTTTCCATCACAATCAACTCAACAAATATTAATTGAGCACCTAGTATGTCTAGACACTGGTGGAGGGGGATCAGATAGGTGCCGCTTACAAACTAACAATAATAAAAGTCTGTCCCTGCCAAGCGAGGCAGGGGGGTGAGGTACCCAGGTCACACAGCTGATGGTAGTAAGACTGGGATTGGAAACTAGATTTCTAGCATCGAGTTTTGGCCCATTCCAGGGGAAACGTCAGGATGCCCCTGACCAGCTGTGAGGGCTTGAGACCAAGTGTGAAATGAAGAGCGGGATATACCTAGCCCGCCAGTCTGGGAAGGTTGCCTGAGAAAACATGGAAATGTCGCACAACTGGTACTTAATAAGTGAACAGTTGCTGACATACTGAATGAAATAGACACTCGAAAACTCAATAATTTCAAGTAACAATATAAAAAGGCATTAAATAGTAATACTGAATGGAAAAAAATGTATTTGCCAACTATGTACCTGATAAGGGATTCATATCCAAACTATATAAAGAACTCCTACAATGCAATAACAAAAAAAAACAAAAAAGCTGATTTAAAAATGAGCAGAGGATCTGCTCTGATTTTTTCAAAGAAGACTTACAGATGGCCAACAGATACATGAAAAGATGCTCAACATCACTATGCAAAGAACATCAGAGAAATGCAAATCAAAACCATGATGAGATATCACCTCACACCTGTCGGGAACGGCTACTCTCAAAAAGACAAGAAACAAAGTGTTGGTGCAGATGTAGTGAAAAGAGAACCCTTGTGCAGTTGGGAATGTAAAGTGGTGCAACCATTACAAAAAAACAATATGGCAGTTCTACAAAAATTTATGAAAAGAATTACCATGTGATCCAGCAATTCCACTTTTGGGTATTTATCTGAAGAAAATGAAAAACACTAACTCGAAAGATATATGCATCCCTATGTTTATTGTAGCATTATTTATAATAGCCAAGATATGGAAGCAACCTAAGTGTCCATCAATGGATGAATAGATCAAGACAATGTGACATATATATAACATATACAAATGTATATATGAATAAATTATATATATATACATGAATTTTATTTCAGCCATAAAAAAAGGAGGAAACCTTGCCATTTGCAATGACATGCACAGTGCTTGAGGGCATTATGCTAAGTGAAATAAGTCCGAGAAAGACACTACCATATGATCTCACTTATGTGTGGAATCTAAAAAAAAACAAAAGGAGCTCATGGACACAGAGAACAGATTGATGGTTGCCAGAGATGGGGGGTGGGGGGTAGTAAAATGATTGAAAGGAGTCAAAAGGTGCAAGCATCTAGTTATTATACAAGTCATGGGGATGTAAGATACAGCATGGTGACTATAGTTAATACTGAACTGCATATTTGAGAGTTGCCAAAAGACTAAATCTTAAAAGTTCTCACCACACACACAAAAGTCTTTGAAACTGGATGTTAACTAGACATATTGTGGTGATCATCTCACAATACAAATATCGAATCATCATGTTGTATGCATATTAGAAAGGGGAACGGGGCCAGACAGATGCCTTTGAAAAGGCATCAAATACCAAAGTAAGGGGGCTCAAGTTAAGCAAACAGTGTTTGGACACTGCAAAATGGTTAGAAGAGAACTTGCACCCTATGGAGGGAAGGCATTTAAATGGTCCTGGAGACCCCGAATGGCAGAAACCTGCAGCCTGGGAGGAACCAGCAAAACAATGAGGAGGGTTTGCAGCAGGACAGGACTGGGAAGAAAGACACTCCCCAAGAAGAACCCAAAGGACTTGGGAACCAGGTACGTGCAGTGAGGGACTGGAAAAGGCAAAGACAAAGCTCCAACAAATGGAGATTTCCATGCCTGTGGCTTGGAGCACTAGAAATAAGAATGGTTTTCTATGAGAGCTGTTAAAGGTTCCTTGGCTGTGGGGTAATGATGGCGCTTTTCAACAGAAATAGCCCTGCAGGCAGCAGGGGGTGGGGATGGGAGGGCCAGAGGTGAGCAGCGTCCAGGTGGAGGGTGAAGCCGAGTAAGGGCCAGACCAGGTGCAGGGAGAGAAGAGTGAAGTGCCCTCACTTAGGGCAGTGGAGGGTACCAGCTAAGGCAGTGAGAGCTGTCAGGAAGACCCAGGGAAGTCTTGGATGGCTACCAATGGGTGAGTGGTTCACGAATGAAAGGGTGGTGGTGCGCAACCTCACTAATCTTACTTCTTCCCTAGATCCTTACACAAGGAACTATAGAAAGCATGTGTTTAGTAAATATTTGTTAAGAGTCTAAAAAGCATTAATCAGCAATTGCAACCCCCCCCCCCCCACTTCAAGGCAAATATTTTCCTGATAAGGAAAATAAGGGGAGCCTTTGGGGGCAAGGAGAGAGGCAGGGTAGAGATTAGTTTATCAGAGAATTTGCTTTTGATGCGCTGTTATCAGGGTGCGTGCTCAAGCTTCTTCAGCCTCAACCAAAAGCAAACATTTCTCTCCAGGCAAAGCTTCAGAAATTTTGAAAAGCATCCTTCCTTTATTTTTATTCAATGTAAGTCTCTCTCTCCCTTGACTGTTGCTATTGAGCCTATAGAAAGGATGTTTTTGGTTGGTGGCGGTGGTGGGTTTTTTTAGGGTTTTGTTTAGGTTTTTTGTTTTTGTTGTTGTTGTGGTTTTTGTCAATTGCAGCAACTTGCCAGAAGAGAAATTTTCAGGAGGAAGAGTAAAGAAACATCACCTCTTTTCTCCACCAAATTTTGTGTACAAGGAAAACATGATGCAGAAATATTCAGAGAAATGCTGTGGTATGAACAACATAATAGTAGTGATGTGCAACACAGGAGGGGCCACGGGAGGGAAGCTCTCTGTGGAACGCTTCCTGTGGCTCTCACTTGAAGGATATAGTGAGTGTGAGTAATAAAGGGAGCACAAAAGGGCATTGGTAGAAGGTGACATGAGACACAAGACAGGGAACAGGAGGAAATGAATAAAGCAGAAAAGAGTGAAGCGGTTTATTTGGTTGAGGTGGAGAAACCCTGCTCGGGAAGAAAGCGAGGTTGGAAAGGAGAGGAGGAGAGAGACTTCCCGCTGGAGCCTCTGGAAGAGGTTGCCATAGTTTGGGTGGCCCTGGAAATGGAGCCTGAGACTGGACATAGGTCAAGTGGTTATTCCAGAGGGGATCCCTAGAAGCAGAGTGAGGGAGAAAGAAGAGTGAGACAGGGAAGGAGGAAGCCCCCATTGGGGTGTGTTGTTGAGCCTGGCACCATGTGCAATGGCACCTCTTAGGAAGCAGCTCGATGTCTCTCCCCACCCCCACCCCCAGAACTGACAACCTGAAGGTCAGAGGGGATGGGAGGAGCTGGAGTATTTTCCCAGAGGTCTGGCAAGGGCTGTCCCTAGGGGGCTACACTCCCCACCCCAGCTCCCTGGGGCAAAAGCGTTCCGTCAAGGTGGGCAGCTATCAGCACTTAGTGACACTGAGTCTGCGTAGAACTATCCCAGCAGTTACAGTTCTCACAGTGTGCATGGCTCCTCAGGACCTGCCTCCTACAACTATGGCAGCTTCTCTTGGTACTATCCCCCACTTCATCACCCCCAAGCTGTCTCATAGTGGAGAGACTCCCCCTTGAACCCTAAAGGTCAGACTTCTAGCGAATTCCACTGGCCTGACACCACAGTGACTTCTCTGCCATCCAGTGAGACCTACTGTGCCCTCTCCAGCAAGGCCTGGCTCTGAGCCAGAGCAGAGGAGAGGCTGTTCCTTGGGTGCCCTATCTCATTGCTAGACCATCCACCCTTCCCACATGAGGTTAAGAATGTCTGCCTCAAACTATTCACTTTTCAAAGTATTCATTCTTACAGGTGCAAGAGGAAGGTACTTAATACACCAAACAAGTTTCTGTTTGAAGTTCTAGAGTCCCTTGGGCAGGCAAACTTGCTAGGTCCTCCTTCAGCCCACAGGAAAAAAAAAATGTAACCCCTTGGCAAGGTGTGGAAAGCCCCACATGCACTGGCCCACATTGCCAGAGAACTCAACAAGAGGATCTTGCCCCTGCCCACCACCCTCCCCCCCCCCCCCCCCCCCCCCCCCCCGACACCGTGGGCCTGCTCTCAAGGTTCCTTGACCTCAAGTGACCTTCCCCCTGGCTCTTTATCTTTAAAGGTTTAGCTCAAGCCCTTCCTCTTCTGTTCTCCCCTTGCCTTGCAGAGTTTTATCACAGCACCTATTTAATTATAATTCACTCCATCCCCCCCCCCCCCATACATGGAGAGCTCCTTAACTTTACGGAGAGGGCCAGATCCCTCATTGAGTCTCCAGCCACTAGCACACAACAGGTGTTCAGTAACTGATTGACGAATGAATTAATAAACACATGCTTGTCACTACACCCAGCCATAACCATCAGGAAATGCCACTGAAAACAGGTTCTGAGTACATCAATTTGTGGCCAGACCAGGGAATAGCCAAGCCCATCTGAATTCTAACAAAACTTGCCCTGTGGCCTTGGACTAGTAACTTAATATCTCTGTGGCCTGGATCCCAAGGTCTCTAAAGGGAGTTGATATTCATGCACCCCACGGGGAAGAGGTGGAGTCTAATTACTATTTAAAGATCCTAATTAGCCTTCAGAAAAACAAATGTGTCTGTGTATAGTGTGGAGGAAGGTAATGAAGCTAGTGTGCCATTAACACGTTCTTATTCTGTGGGAGACAGGAGGATTAAGAAAGTTACTTTATTTTTTTTTTAATTTTTTAATGTTTTATTTATTTGAGAGAGAGACAGACAGACAGAGATTGGGCAGGGGAGGGGCAGACAGAGAGGGAGACACAACCCAAAATCCAATGCAGGCTCCACGCCCTGAGCTGTCAGCACAGAGCCCAATGTGGGGCTCGAACTGGTGAACCATGAGATCATAACCTGAGCTGAAGTCAGACGCTTAACCAATTGAGCCACCCAGGCGCCCCTAAAGTCACTTGGTTTTTTATTCGCTTTAAAGGTAGGACATCCCTATCAGGTGAAAATGTCAAAAGAGGAGGAGAAAAAAAAATGAAACATGGTTAAGTTGATTCCATGCTGCCCTTCAGGACTTGCTCTAAGAGGACCACAAATTTTTCCCACAGGTGCTTCAATGTGCCCAATAAAAAAATTTTTTTAAAAATCCAGAAGGAATAAATAGCAAGATTAGAGGGATCCAGCATAGTCCAAAGTATTTTATGTACATTTTGTAGATCTGTTGGCCCCAAGTAGGCTGGAATTTCTAGAAGCTTGTCATTCCTGCTTAGAAGCTGAAGAACAAGAGTGGGAGTGACAGAGCTCAGCAGATCAGATGAGGGAGGGATTATTAAGGAGCAGGAAAGGTTCACAATCCCTGTCTCCTCGGTTATTCCAACTCCACTGATGCTAATTCGGTGAAGATGCATTGTTAAATATTATCCCCAAAGTGTCCCTGGCTATGTCGAAACAACTCTAGGATATAAAAGTTTGCCTTTCCACCACACTTTAGCCAAAGTCTTTTTTTTTTTTCAATTTTTTTTTTTAACATTTATTTATTTTTGAGACAGAGAGAGACAGAGCATGAACGGGGGAGGGTCAGAGAGAGAGGGAGACACAGAATCTGAAACAGGCTCCAGGCTCTGAGCAGTCAGCACAGAGCCCGACGTGGGGCTCGAACCCATGGACAGTGAGATCGTGACCTGAGCCGAAGTTGGACACTTAACCGACTGAGCCACCCAGGCGCCCCAGCCAAAGTCTTTTTTAATGTTTACTTATTTTGAGGGAGAAAGAGAGAGAGAGAAAGAGAGAGAGAGAGAGAATGAGTGGGAGAGGGCAAAGAGAGAGAGGGAGAGAGATAATCCCAAGCAGGCTCCATGTTGTCAGCACAGAGCCCAACACAGGGTTTGATCTCACGACCGAGAGAGATCATGACCTGAGCCAATATCAAGAGTCACCTTAACTGACTTAACTGACTGAGCTACCCAGGCTCAGCCCCTCCCAATTTTTTTTTTTTTTAATTTTGACTCTGTGGGCCATATTTTCTCTGTAGCAAACTAATTAATCATTTGCAGGGTGTTGAATTACTTGATCATAGATCATCTAAGCCACCTTGAGGGTCACATTCTCAGACCAACTGGGCAAAGATGAGACCTGAGACAGCAGATCAGATGTTTTTAAATGTTGTGTTTTTGTTCATTTAGGATTGCCAAAGCTCTCAATCAAGGGAGTTCTCCTTCCAGAATGCATGTGTCCGGATATGTCTAAAGAAAAAATAACAAAGGACTATCTGGTGGCTAGTCCTGAAATAATGAAAACTAGAATTTAGGTTATCTTGCAAAAGTAGATACAATTTCTTTTCCTAGAACGTAGGTGTAAGGAATTACCATAGGGCTTGTGAGTGGTCCACAGACCGGCGATGCCCTCTGCATACAGTCCTGTGGTCAAGGAGACGGTGGCCGCAGCAGGAACTTGGAATTCTGCAGCAGCCTGAGGAACTGTAAGTGTAACATTTAATTGTCCGAACAACCTGGTGAGGTAGATGCTCTTATCCTCATTTTCCAGATGAGGCAGTTGGGGCTCAGAAAAGCTACACAACTTGCCCAAGACCAAGTCCTTAATAAACAGGTGGAGGAGCGTGTCCACGACTCCGGGTCTGTCAGAACCAGAGCTTTGCTGGAGAAGCACAGGATAGTCAAACTGGAAGGCATCTAGGAAGCATCCCACCCCTTCCTTCCCTCATTTCAGAGCAGGGTTGGCTTTTGCATCTCCAGCTCCCTGCAGGAAGCCTAAGGGACCTCAGTGCCTGGGCAACCACAGGGAGTTTCCAGATGGGTGATTTGGGGCAGTTTCCCCACTGTGTGCTTTAGTCTCATACCCAGGCCTCACAGGAGACCACGTCCTCTGAGCCCGGCCTGTGCCAATGGAACCCAGCATGAAGTTATCCCTACATGCCTGCTACCTCGGTCCTTCCCAGCCCCGAGTCCCTTCCATGAAATATAAGGACATGGATATTGATATCCATAGGCCCTTCCCTCACCATGAGATTTCCAGAATTTGTGCCAACACAATGAAAATGACTTTTAAGTTTTGCATGTGGGCTTGGAAAGAAGGGAAAGGGGCAGCAGAGGTTGCTATAACTCAGCCTTAGGAAGCTCTGCCCACAGGAGAGGCCAGGCAAGAGCTGAGCTGGGCATCAGGGGCCAGCACAGCCAGGGTAGAGAGCCCCCACACTGGTGGGGACAAGAGTCACCTCGGGCCTGTCACTCAGGGCCAAAGCTTCTTTTTCTCCAAGGCCTCCAATCCACTCCGTCTCTAAATCTATAGGGACCTGGTCAGTGGCTCCAAATTGAACATGGCATTGGATGTTGAATAAAAGACTAGACACTCAAAAATGCCTCTTAGGGTATCATTGGCAATGCAGCAACATTGACATCTGGTTCACTGAAATGGGGTAGAGACCACCATGAACCATCCGTAGAGGACAGGTCATGAGAAAGGAAATTTAGATATCACTACTGCCAGTGCAAGGTCTAAACATTACTGATGTATTTTAATGTGAACAGAATAATTATATTTAGGGATATTCAAAGATGTATCCTGACACACTGGTTCCTTTACTATAGTACTACGTGGTCTTCTGTGTTCCCTGGAGACTGGTATTGTGGGTTCCTTCTTCCAAAAAAATATTAAAAATTATGTTTTACAAATGCATTGATATAAAGGAAAGTATGTTAATATCACATAGTGAAACATGTTCTTTCATCTAAACATTTTTTTTTCCTTCTAATTTTAAAAGAAATTAAACATTTTTGTGGATTTCTGAAAGCATTGTGGGCCTGGGCAGGGTTCATTCTTTGTCTAATGAATGAGTCTGCCTGTTTATATGTAGAGGGTCCCTGCCCTACACTGACTACATGGAGAACTTTAAAAATTAGCTTTTTTTGGAACTTCATGCCAGCCCAATTAAATCAGTCTCTAGAGGTGGGCCGAGGCACCCTGTTTTTGGCATTTTTAAAAGTTCTAATAGGGTCACCTGGGTGGCTTAGTCGGTTAAACATCTGACTTCGGCTTGGGTCATGATCTCCTGGTTCACACGTTCGAGCCCCGCTTCCGGCTCTGTGCTGACAGCTCAGAGCCTGGAGCCTGCTTCAGATTCAGTGTCTCCCTCTCTCTCTGCCCCTTCCCTGCTCATGTTGTGTGTGTGTGTCTCTCTCTCTCTCTCAAAAATAAACATTAAAAACATTTTTTTATGTTCTAATAATATTTTCCCTGTAAGGACCTTAAGTTTCTCACTAGCAAATTCTTTTCTTTTTTTTTTTTTCTAAAAAAATTTTTTAAGAGACTGTCCTTTGAGGCTGGAGAGGGACCACTATTCTGTAGATCAATTTTCCCAGTAGAGAAACTGACTATATTTCTATCAGACAAAATCTACTTCTTTTCCTTTTTCTTTTTTTTTAAAGTAAGCTCTAGGCCCAACATGGGGCTTGAACTCATGACCCAGAGATCAAGAGTCACCTGCTCTACCAACTGAGCCAGCCAGGTACCCCAACAAAATTTCATCACAGTGGGACAATGTGTTTGAAATATTAATGAAAATAAGCCCTTTCCTTTTTGTTCTCTGTAGCTGTACCTCCCCTTTTCAAGCCCCTGTTGTTTGGCTATTGCCTTGAGGGTGAGATGTGACAGGGTGGGAGGCAGACAAGAAAGGAATTCAGAGTGGTAGTTTTCAAATGCCTTTGGACTTGGGGGTCTTTAGGCTCAGACTAAAAGTTTGGGAAATACGGGGCTTAACTGTGGGATTTGCTCTGGAGGAATAGAAAATATTATTCTAGACTAGAGGAGAGGAGACGAACTGGGGGGTGGGGGAGCAGATGTGAAGAAACCATTCAAACAAGAATGAAAAAAAATAGACGTAAGGGCCACTTCAAGGGACTTGAAGAGCACTGTGGGAGCTGCCATGCTGGCCCACAGACTATGCCAGCTCTCCCTTCCTGGGCAAGGCTTCCCTTCCTCCACAGTCAGCCCTTTGCCTGGTGACCACTCAAGAAGGGGATGGCTACTCATGCCAGATATTTCACATACTCCCCTTCTCCTGATCCTGGATGCTTCTTTCCAAACTTAGAATATTCTAGAACACTCTTAAGCCCCAAGGAGGTATAGCTCTAGATACCATTCTCTAATAAGATGACCTGGTATATTTTCAAAGGATTACAAAGTTTTTAGAAAATATAGAAGAAGTGATGGGGCACCTGGGTGGCTCAGTGTGATAAGCGTTTGCCTTTGACTCAGGCTGTGATCTCACAGTTTGTGAGTTTGAGCCCCACATTGGACTCTCTACTGTCATCCCGGAGCCTGCTTTGGATCCTCTGTCCCCTCTCCCTCTGCCCCTCCTCTGCTGTCTCTCTCTCTTTCTCTCAAAAATAAATAAACATTAAATTTTTTAAAAAATAATATAAAATCTTCAAAAAAATATATAGAAGTGAAATATAACTATCACAAACATAGTTCAAGTCCTGCTTCACTGCCTTAAAACTCATATATATATATATATATATATATATATATATATATATATATATATACCAGATAAAGATCTAACCAGTCAGCAGTAAAATTCAGACCTCTCAGAATTATAACTTCCTTAATGGATACAACAAAGGTTGAAAACATTATAGGAAGGAAAATGACTTACATTTGATACTATGTAGACAGCTAAGAAGTATAATACTAAGGGACTTTAAAAAAAAAAAAAAAACAGTATAATATAACAAACTGAATTGGGCCAGAACATTCTCTGATAAGGGGGCTCTTAAGATCACACACACCATCTATCTTAATTATATACCTGTCCAAAAGATAGAACACAAGAGGAAGAATGAAGTTTTAACGAGCTTGGAGGGCTATAAAACGGTTACCTTGTTATAAACTTTGGTTGTTATGTGCCAGCAGGGACAAAGTATTTGTTGTCTATTTTAAATTTTGTTTTCATAAAGCAAGGAATTTGCAAGGACTTGCAAGGAATGACAAAATGGGAAAAGATTTTTCAAAGGGGGATACTTTACTGCTTCTGAAATGTAGCAGCTGCGAGTGTCCATATTGCTCAGTCTATATTTCTTTCTTTAGCTGTTCTGCTTGAATGAGAGGTACTTAATAAACTCGATAGTTTTCAGAACATTGTGTTTTGGTGAAAATTTTCTGGAGAATGGATGGTTATGGCTGCACAGCAGCGTGATGTACTCGATGCCATTGAAAATGGTGTATATGGGGATTTTTATGTTTATAGATTTCACCACAATTTTAATAATAATAATAATAATAGTAATAATAATAGGACCCTAAGTCCAGATTGTAGGGGGAAAAACACAAAACCATTTTGTTTGTGGTTTTGATTGTGTGTGTGTGTGTGTGTGTGTACTTATATATGACAAAAGGAAAAGAAAAGATGATTTACATTTATTTAAAAAGAGTTTTCTGGCTGATGAAAATGTCAAATATGAGCATCAGTGCATGTTTAGGATGTTGTAGACTAGTAAAAGTCACTAAGAAAGAGGGGAAATTTGAGTCTGGGTTTTACTTTATTTTTTTTTTAATTTTTTAAAAAATGTTTATTTTCCTTTGAGAGAGACAGAGGCAGAGGCGCTATTGGGGGAGGGGCAGAGAGAGAAGGAGACACAGAATCAGAAGCAGGCTCCAGGTTCTGAGCCAACTTCAGCTCAGGTCGTGATCTCACCAACTGTGGGTTTGAGCTCCACACTGGGTTTTGTGTTGACAGCTCAGAGCCTGGAGCCTGCTTCAGATTCTGTGTGTCTCTCTCTCTCTGTGCCCCTCTCCTGTTCACACTCTGTCTCTCTCTAAAATAAATAAACATTTAAAAAATATTTTAAAAAAGAAAAGTCCTCAACGAAGTATTAGCAAATCAATATAGCATTGGATTAAAAGAATTATACATCACAGGGACGCCTGGGTGGCTCAGTCAACGAAGTGTCTGACTTCGGCTCAGGTCATGATCTCACTGTTTCCAAGTTCTAGCCCCACATCAGGCTCTGTGCTGACAGCTCAGAGCCCGAAGCCTGTTCCGAATTCTGTGTCTCCTTCTCTCTCTGCCCCTCCCCTACTCACGCTCTGTCTCTCCCTCTAAAAAATAAACATTAAAAAAAAATTATACATCACAACTAAGTGGGAATTATTTCAGGTATGCAAGCCTAATTCAACATTTAAAAATCAATCGAACTATCACATCAACAAGTTAAAGAAGAAAATTATATAATCAAGTCAATTGTTTAGGAAAAAGCATTTGATGAAATCCAATATCCATTCATAATTAAAAACTCTCAGCAAACTAGAAATAGAAATTTCCTGAACTTGGTAAAGAACATATACAAAAAACCTACAGCTCACATCATCATATTTAATGGTGAGAAACTGGATGCTTTCTCCCTAAGATCAAGAACAAGGCTAGGATGTCTCTTCTCACAACCCTTAGTCAACATTGTACTAGAAGTTCTAGTCAGAGCAATCAGAGAAGAAAAGGAAACAAAAGACATAGAGGGGCGCCTGGGTGACTCAGTCAGTTAAGCATCTGACTCTTGATTTCTGCTCAGGCCATCATCTCACAGTTTGTAAGACTGAGTCCCAAGTCAGGCTCTGCACTGAGTGTGGAGCCTGCTTGGAATTCTCTTTCTCCCTCTCTCCCTGCCCCTCCCCTGCATGCACTCGCTCTCTCGCTCTCTCTCTCTCTCTCCCTCTCTCTAAATACATAAACATTTTTTCTAAATCAGGAAATTAACATGGATACAACACTCCTATCTAATCTACAGACCTTACTAAATGTACACCAATTGTCTAATTATCTAATGTCCTTTTTCTTCCGCAGGATCCTTTAGGATTCCCCATTGCATTTAGTTGTGTTTCCTTGGCCTCCTCTGCTCTATGATGGATCCTCAGTCTTTCCTTATCTTTATACATTCATACTGATCTCTCAGATCCCAATCCAACACCACAGGGTTCATTCCAGCCTCCCCTCTTCTCTTATTTGTAACTTCTTTCTCTGACAGTGACAAATCTGGCTATCAGCATCTACAATATATTTACTTATTTGTTCAGCCTTAGTCTCCACATAAAGTAGTTTCAGAATTGTTAACCTAGAGAAATTTAGTAGGAGTACAGAATTGATGTACGGTTTCTTTGTCTTTAGCCGTTTAGTATCTAGTCAAAATTCTATTTTCCAAAGGTTTTTAGGTTAGTTCTTTTCTTCCCCACCCCTTTCAGTGGGGTTATATAATTCACTTATATGGGGTTCATTTGTAACAATCTGTGTTCTATTTGGGGAACACACATTCTGCTTAATTTTTTTTTAATTTACATATAGTAAAATTCACTCTATGTGCTTTGCAGTCCTATGAGATCTGACAAAGGCACAGGGTCATAGCTATCACCACAGTCATGAAATGAACAGTTGCATACCCCACCCTAAAATTCCCTCATGCTGCCCCTTTGTAATTAACCCCTCCCCACACCCCCTATTTCTGGCAACCACTGATCTGTTTTCTGTCTCTATAGTTTTGCCTTTTCAAGAATGTCATACGAGTGAACTCATGTAATAGCTTGGGGATAGCTAGCTTTGGGGATCTGGCTTCTTTCACTTAGCAAAATACATTCATTTTACTCAATGGGTCACGATCCACTGTTATAGTTATTTATTTTGTTGCTCAAATTCCCCAGACTTGGCTATTGAGAGCCCTTTCAAGTTGGCTCCTGTGATCTTTTGACATGTCCCCATCATGCTTTGAGGACTTCCTTCCTTCCTGGCACCACGAGCTGATCCTCGTTTATTTTGTATTTTCCCTTTTTCAAGGGAAATCCCAGCCCACTTTTTCAAGAAGCCCTTGTACCTGGAGAATCCACTCTAGAGGGCCAGACATCCTGTCCTCCCAGAAGAGGACCTGGGGAAAACTGACTCATCCGCTGCAGTGCCTGAGAAAGGGAAGCGGAGGATTCTTCTCATCAGAAGGCCCTGAGGTGGCAGGATAGAGGAGCTGAGTCAAGATGCGGGCTGTCTATGCAAATCAGGCCGTTGGAGGGCTCATACCCGTGTTGACATTGTGCATCTATGGCTCCTGTGATTCTTGGCAAGATTTCCAAAACAGCATTATGCATGGAAGTCTGTCAAAGGTTTTCAAACGCAATGCTAAGTCTAGGAAGTCCCCCTTCATCATGGCATGCAGTCTGGCTGCCTTTATGCCACTGTCCTTGTGCTCCCAGCCATTGGTAGTCACATTAGAATAGTTACAGGAGAGGCGCCTGGGTGGCTCAGTGGTTAAGCCTTCGACTTCATTCAGCTCAGGTCATGATCTTCCAGTCTGTGAGTTTGAGCCCCGCGTCAGGCTCTGTGCTGACAGCTCAGAGCCTGGAGCCTGCTTCAGCTCTGTGTCTCCCTCTCTCTGCCCCTCCCCTGCTCATGTTCTGTCTGTCTGTCTCTCTCTCTCAAAAATAAACATTAAAAAAAAAAAAAGAATATTACAGGACTTTCCCATCAAAGCACCTCAGTTGAGGAACCTCTTGATGTCTACATAAAAACTATGTTTAAGACTTACTTTAAAAATATGGGATTCTCTCAAAACCCCTTGCTAAAGCAGTTTGCATCAGGAGCTGGCTGTGATAGTTCCCTGAGGTTGCTATGGGAACTGGTGTCTGTGAATTTCAAGTGCCACCTAGTTAGCAGCTGGCTGTTAGCAACTCTTTGGAAGGAGGCATGTTTCACTCTTTGAAAGTGGAGCATTTTTTTTTTCCTTTGGGTTGTGAGCAATTAGCCAAGGGGGTTTCACTCAGGAAAGAGATACTGTGTGACTGGACTCGCTCCCAGCTGTGGCAGTCTAGAGGGGGTGGGGGGGGGTCAGACTTGCTCATGGAGGGGACGCACCAGCTAAGGCTAATGTCTCTGCTTTGATGCAGGGAAGCCACGTGTAGCCTGCAGGGTGTACGAATGTTGCAAGGGCAGGGGGAGGTGTAGGCAGCAAGAGCCACACTGGGCACCACGGTGCCTGCTGGCATCCCCTCCCTGCCTAGGGTCTGGTACCAAAGACCAGATTGCTGACTCTTCTGCCTAAAATCTTGGGCTACAGTCCAGATACCTGTCTCCAGGTGCTCTTGAGGTCATTAACAGTCCCTTCAGATGAGTTGCATTTGTTGGCCGGCCTGATGCTGGCATGGCACGTTCCTGTGTTCTAGGTGTGACTCAGAAGCCCTTGTCCCCAAGAGCCTAAGCCCATGTGGTCAATGCCAGTTCAGCCGGGACTTGTGTTCCTGGGATCATCAGGCCTCTCTAAATCCCAGCCCTGGGGTGCTGTCTCCTGCACAATGGGTGTCATGGCCACTTGCGCAGGTAGCAGCCTCCCTGGCTGAGTGTGCGAAGAGCACCCAGTGAGATTAAAGGCTGCATCAGTGGCTGGGCCAGGGATGTGCTCCAGAGGTCTGGGCCACAGGGCAAGAGGGGACCCAGGGAGGAGGCAGGTGAGGATTATACCTCACACAGGCACCAGGGCCGACAAGTTGTGAGAACACGAGGAGTCAGTGAGAAAGTGGGGAGATGGGTCAGAGCAGCAAATGTGTGAGGAGAGCAGCTTTCCTGCACCAGGGCCTGGGTTTGTCCGTTTGGGCTCCTAGAAGAGAGACAGAGGAGGGAATTCGTGAGTGTCTTACCTGTGCGCTTCTGGAGGATTTGGGATGCAGAGCTGGCCCGAATGCCCACGGCTGAGATCCCAGGACTTTCTGAAAGTGTCGTTTGGCACTAAGATGGAATTCAGCATCAGTTAGGACAAAGCATCTTCTAGTATAACAATCAAGCACCCACGGATGTTGTGGCTCTTTAGAGTCACTATTAAGTAAACTAGATTTTATAAATAACAAAGCAAAGAACAAGAGTGATGACTGTCATCTAAGGCAGTGGTTCTCAACCCTGACTGCACGTCGGAAGAACATGGAAAAGTAGAGTCACTTTTTAAACCAAATGATTTTAACCCAATGTTTCAATGGCTCTGGGGTCTAGCCTTGGGTTTTAAACATTCTCTGAGTGTTTTTTTTTTTCTTTTTTTTTAAGTTTATTTTTGAGAGAGACAGAGCATGAGCATGAGCATCAGAGGGGCAGAGAAAGATGGGGACACAGAATGTGAAGCAGGCTTCAGGCTCTGAGCTGTCCGCACAGAGCCCAACATAGGGCTTGAACCCACAAATGGTGACATCATAACCTGAGCCGAAGTCAGATGCTCAACCAACTGAGCCACCCAGGCGCCCCTCTCTGAGTTATTCTAACGGGTGGCTAGAGTAGAGAACTCCTGCTCTAAGATAAAACATCTGTAATCTAAAAATAAAGAAATAAAGAAACAAACGTAAACCATGTGAGTATGACAAGTATTACCATCACATGGAGGTTGCATGCCACAATTTGGTTCAGTCCTTCACTACTAGCGGAAAATTTCCTCTAAGTTGAATCTGTACTTAGATATAGGATGACTCTCTGAAAACAAAGGTGAGAGGATCAGGAAAATAGATGGTGCCATGAATATCTTCCAATACTTGTGACACTGTTCTTACAGTAGGTAATAACACAGCGTTTTATTTTCTTCCCACTGATTCAGTAGTTGCCCCTAACACCGAATGGAGAAGCTGGACCCAGAGGACACACCCTGCTCAGAGGAAATGCGAGATACAGATTAAAAGTTCTACTAGAAACATCACCATGGGCCAGGGGGAATATCCTGCTCTGATTGCTCTGATCCTGAGCAAAATTGTGAAGCAGGAGTGCCTGCCACATACCTCATGGCTGAGAACGGGCATGGTGCCCTCCCAAGGTGAGGAGGATGCGGTGGGTCTAGGCAACAATGTCTACCATGACTTCCCAATTGAGCCTGTGGGCAGGGGACTCATGAAAAACAAGGGAGCCCCAGAAAGGGTGGTGAAACAGAGTTGATGAAGGCCTCAGGTGCTGACTAGCTAATGACCTTGGCATTTGAGATTAATGGTATTAGTCTTTACAGGTGTGACCAGTTGTAAGGGGGAGACTCACCCAGTGGTGGCTGTTGGGAGAGAAAAGGAAGTCAAGGGACGTGTTCATGAATCAACCTAAAAGTTACCCAAACTTTAGAGGCATCAAGCCTGACATCCTTACTTAAGAGGCATGGAAATTGAGCCACTGGAAGGTGAGGGGACTCATCCATGCTCACACAGCCAGCTGGGGCCTGGAAGGACCAGATGCCCACTCCTTCATCTCAGTCAGTCCTGTCGATTCTCAAAGTACTTCTTGAGTCCTGGGCATATGATATCACATAGATGATGGGGGTACAGCAGAAACCCTGTCACCAAGGAGACCTCGGTCAACTCACACATCTGTGTTGGTTTCCTATTGTACTGTAACAAATTACCACAAACTTGGTGGCTTAAAACAACACAAACTCGTCATTTTATAGTTCTGTGGTTCACAAATTCCATGTGGGTCTCACTGGCCTAAGATCAAAGATTTGGCAGGGCTGTGGTCCTTTCTGGAAGATCCAGGGAATAACCCATTTCCTTGCTTTTTTCAGCTTCTAGAGGCGACCCACATTCCTGGCTCATGGCCCTCTTTCCCCATCTCACAAAGCCAGTGACGTCAGGCAGAGATCTTCTCACACTGCCCTCCTCTGCCCTCCTCTTCTGTCCCCCTCTTCCACTTTTAGGACCCTAGTAATTACACCAAGCCCAACTTGATAATCCAAGATAATTTCCCTATCTTAAGGTCAGTTGATTCAGAACCTTAAATCCCCTTTGCCATGTAACAACACATTCACAGGTTCCAGGGATCAGGGCATGGACATCTTTGGGAGACCATTTATTCTGCCTGACCCACTTCCCATGAGACTGTGTGACAACCTGGTTGGCAAGAGAAGGGCTAGGACTCAGAAAGTTCAGGAGGGTTGAATGAGGTGTCGGAAGAAAACTGCACTTGGTGCTTGTCACAGGCTGGAACTTTCATGCATAAACAAGGGGCCTTGGAAGGGAGGCCTGAGCATAAAGGATCTGTGTATGCCTCCCTCACCTAATCAAGCACAGGGTGTTTCCCAGAAAGTGGAAATGTTATGTGGGGTCGGGGAGGCCAAATTCTCTCTCAGGGCCAGAGGCGTTGTGTCTGGAATGAACCAGAAGTTTAAAAGCTAACCTGTTACGAAGTTGGCCAAGAGCAGAGAAGGACAAAGCTCCTGACCCTGCCCCCACTGCAAACTGCCTTGCATAATTCTGAGCAAGCGATGAGAAGGTTTAGCCACTGGAGAGAATGTCCCCATTGCAGGTGGACAGTCATAGAAACTTCACCTGAAAGGATATATTTAAAATGAAAATAATCTTCCAGCTGGTCTCCCTGTCTTCAGCTGCCCCCAACCCCCGACCTCCCTGCTGCCCCAGAGATCCTTCCAAAGGGCACACTTGAGCACATGAGTCCAGCTTACACCCTCCGCCCTCCAAAAGCTTTCCGTATCCTTCACAATAGAGGCCTACGCTGTATTGAATCGGAGGGCGGTCAAGTCCCCTCACCGCATGGGACCTGCACTTCCCTGCAAGCAGCTCGTCTTCCTAAAAACACAACCATCTTTTCAACTTCAAGGCCTCTGGAACAAACTGCCTTCCTTCTCTTTCTGGAAAACTCTAATTCACCTCTCAAGACCAAATATCACTTCCTCAGGGATTCCTGCAGGAGCTGAGTGGCTGCCTCTCACTTGCTCTCACTGTTCACGGTGCCATTTTCCTGCTGGGCTGAACACTTGAAGGTCAAGGGGTTGTCATTTTCCTATATTTCCCCAGGGCCTACTGAGCAAGGGACCTGGCCCAGCTGGTGCTCCCGAAATGTTTGTAACACGAAGAAGGATTATAGAAGGTTGGCATGCTCTGCTTTCCCAGTTCCCCAGGAATTAGAAATCTGGAAGTAGAGCCTGAATGAGTTTCACTAATGTGTGAAATTGGACTAAGTCTGCAGTTAAAAGAAAAATCACGTTGGCATTTCTGATAGATTGATGGAATTCATGAGCACAATTAACGGCCCCCCTGCATCCACCCCTTGACTTCACAATTTTGTAACTCCTCCCATTAAGAGGTGGGGTATGTTTTTTCTCCTCTTGAATCAGATCTAGCCTTATGACTTTCTTTGGCCAACAGAATGTAACAGAAGTGGTTATGTGCCATTTAAAAAAATTGTTTTAAATATGGTTTTTAATGTTTATTTGAGAGAGAGAGAGAAAGAGAGAGCGCGTATTTGAGTGGGGGAGGGACAGAGAGAGGGAGACACAGAATCCCAAGCAGGCTCCAGGCTCTGAGCTGTCAGCACAGAGCACGATGCAGGGCTTGAACCCATGAACCATGAGGTCATGACTTGAGCAGAAATTGGACGCTCAACTGACTGAGCCACCCAGGTGCCCTTGAATGTTGTGTGCCATTTAGAGTCCAGGCCTCAGGAGGCCCTGAATGTTTTCTTAGGACCCCTACCTCAATTATGAAAACAAGTCTGGACCAATCTGCTAGAGGAAAAGAGAACAACGGGCTAGTCTGTGGAGTAGAGGCAACTCATCCTACCCAAATCCACTAGCCTCAGCTCCGGAAACAGCTGGCCACAGAGTACGCCCAGCTGAGTTCAACCAAACCTGGCCCAAATCACCAGAACCACCCATCCAACCTGTAGACATATGAGCAATAATAAATGTTCGTTGTTTTAAGCTGTTAAAATTGGGGACGTTTTGTTACACAGCATTACTGTGGCAATAGATAACTGGTACAGGACAGCTCATGACTGAGAAGCAAATGAGAAATGAGTGTGTGGCTGTGGTGGAATGGATAGAAGAGGGTCAAGGAAACCCATCTTCTTTATTGTTTTAATTATTAAAGTTTCATTCTAAGGAAAATGAGTTCCTTTCCTCCTTTGATCTATCCGCACTAAGATGGCTTTTCATTTGCTTCTTCCTTGTGTTCACTTGGGGACTAGAACCAGGAATGGGCTCCAACACAGTATTTTCCTGAGTGGAAATAATTAGTTCAATGTTTCCTGAAATAAGGAAGCCATCAGAGGCCTATTTTTTTTAACCTGCCTAATGGATCTGGTATTAGCATTCTGCATGCTGGTTTCAGGAAGAAGTGACAGGCCTGGTGGAAAAGATCACTTGAGGAAAGCTGTGTTTGGAACATCAAAAATAAAAGCAAAGTTAAGCAAAACTGCCTCTGCAGTTTTGATGAAAGTGGAAGTGAGAATTCAGTCAGGGAGCCAGGGGCCTGGAGACTGAAGGGACATGGGGCAGGGATGGTCGACTGGAGGCATCATGGAGACCTGGAGGTGTGATGCCAGTTCAGCACATCACATTCTGAGCACATTCATTTCTGTCTCAGATGGGCAGGTTCACCTTGCTCCTCACACTCCCTCCTTATTGGGACTCATTTGAGGCTAATTTGGGAATTGCCTCAATGCACACTTCAGAAATTTCCATAACAAAAATGAGGAAGAACGACCCAGGGGTTGCTCCTGCCCCTGAAATGTATCTACCACTCCAAACCCACCTGGAATCTCACCACTTCTGTCTCCTATCCAGAAGGGCTCCCCCACCCCTTAATCCCTCTAACACACCAGAGGGCTGCAGGCACACATCTGGCCTCAAGTATAACTTGAGTGTGATCCAACTTGCCAAACCTTTAACATTGGCTTAGCTACTTCAGGTGCAAATGCTCAACATTTAAACTGAATAAATAAACTTTGGAGGGGGAACTTGGGAACCCCATACTTCGTCTAACATTGTCCGTTGTCCGTGGGAGATGTGTTCCCCATTCTTAAACAGCCAGGCTACAAATGATCTTTTCTTGGGGCACAAGCCATTTCCCAGGTGGATCACCTCCGAGCAGAGGAGAAGCACACCTTGCTGTGGGGCCCTTTGATTCTGGTTAAGCTCCACATTCAAGATGGCCTGCACGATTGATCTGTTCTCTGGTTCAGGTCACTCCTTTCATCACAATTTTCCCCAACTGTTGATTCAGAAATCACCTCTCCCTTTCCTACACTGCAGTGAGCTCGCAGCTACCTTTTCCTCATCCTCCTCATACACCTCGGCTCTTTGTTTTCTGAAGCGCTCTGGTGACCATAGGGCCATGGGTTAGAATCCTTGCTCCACAACAGCGGAGGCCACACCTGATCGCCTGCTCTTACCTTAGTCCACAGAAGCCAGCTTTCTTCCTGTGGAAATAGCGGTGAGGCCAGGCCTAGATGGCCACAGCCACTGAGAGCACTACCTCCTGGGACGAGTCATAGGACAAGGGGGAGGGAGGCAGTATGGGAGAGTGGAAATGCGTCAGCCTCAGTGCAGACAGCAGATCAGCCAAAGCAAGACTGTCAGGTCCAGTCCACAGCTGAGAGATGTGCCTGACAGCCCACCTCAGCAATTGGTTTGCCTGTGATTTTTCTCTTTCATTTCCCCCTTTCTTATTTCCTTTGAAATAACAAACAGGGAAATATGGAAATTTTCAAACCCACAGAAGTAGGAATACATAATGACCCCACCCCCACCCCCATGCCTGTCACGCAGTTTCCACAATTGTCTATTTCTGGCCAATCTCATTTTATCCACACTGCCACTCATTTCCCTCTCTCCTGATTATTTGGAAATAAATCCCAAGCATCACATCTTTTTTGTTTTATTTTTTTGGTAAATATTTCGGTAATTCTAAAAGATAAGGACTCTTTAAAAAACACACACACACAAACACAACCAAAAAAATTGCTATTATTAAACCTGAAAAGATCCAATAAAATCCCCATCAAAATTCCAGTGGATGGGGGCGCCTGGGTGGCTCAGTCGGTTAAGCGTCCGACTTTCAGCTCAGGTCACGATCTCGCAGTCTGTGGGTTCGAGCCCCGCGTCGGGCTCTGGGCTGATGGCTCGGAGCCTGGAGCCTGCTTCCGATTCTGTGTCTCCCTCTCTCTCTGCCCCTCCCCCGTTCATGCTCTGTCTCTCTCTCTGTCTCAAAAATAAATAAACATTAAAAAAAAAAAAATTCCAGTGGATGGAATTTTGTATGGGACCACAAAAGATCCCAAACAACCAAAGCAATCCTGAGAAAGAACAAAGCTGGAGGCATTGCACTTCCTGATTTCAAAGTATATTGTAAAGCTATAGTAAAGAAACAGAACAGTATGGTACCGGCACAAAAACAGACAAATAGATCAATGGAACAGAATTACAAGCCCAGAAATAAACTCATATATAGATGGCTAACTAATATTTGACAAGGGAGCCAAGAATACCCAATGGGGAAAGGATAGTCTCCTCAATAAATAGTGTTAGAAACTGGATAACCACATGCGAAAAAATGAAATTGAATGCCTATCTTACACCACTCACAAAAATTAACTCAAAATGGATTAAAGCCTTAAACATAAGATCTGAAACCATAACACTCCTAGAAGAAAACTTAGGGAAAAAGCACCTTGACATTGGTCTTGGCATGACTTTTTGGATATCACAAGCAATAAAGGCAAAACCCAGTAAGTGGAACTACATCAAACTAAAAAGTTTCTGCTAAGCATACACCCAAGAAAAATGGAAACACGCTTAACACAAAAAAACTTGTGCATGAGTATGCACAGCACTGTTATTCAGAGAAGCCAAAGGATGGAAACAACCCAAATGTCCAACAACTGATGACTAGACAAACAAAATGTGGTCTGTTTATACGGTGGTTTATTACTTGAGAAGAAAAAGAAATGAAGGACTGATACAAGTTACACCATGAATGAACCTTGAAAACCCAACCTAACAGACCTCCAATGAGACTGTTTATATGAAAGGTGCAGAAGAGGAAAATCCATAGAGACAGAAGTTAGTGGTTGCCTGGGCCTGGAGGCAATGGGAGAGAATGGGGAGTGACTGCTAAGGGGAACAGGGTTTCTTTTCGGGGTGATGAAAATGTTCTGGAATTAGATAAGGATGATGGTTGCATACACTTATGAACATACTAAATAGAAGCCCCACTGAATTGTAGACTTTAAAATAGTGAATTATAGGGGCACTTGGGTGACTCAATCAGTTAAACATCTGACTCTTGATTTGGGCTCAGATCATGAGCTCGTAGTTCCTGAGATCAAGCCCTACATCAAGCTCTGCGCTGACAGTGCAGAGCCTGCTTGGGACTCTCTTTCTCTCTCTGCCCCACCCCTGCTCATGCTGTTGTGCTCCCCCTCTCTATCTCTCAAAATAAATAAATAAACTGGGGTGTCTGGGTACCCCAGTCAATTAAGCATCTGACTTCAGCTCAGGTCATGATCTCGAAGTTAGTGAATTCAAGCCCCGCTTCTGGCTCTGTGCTGACAGCTCGGAGCCTGGAGCCTGCTTTGGGTTCTGTGTCTCCCTCTCTCTCTCTCTCTGCCCCTCCCCTGCTCGTGCTCTGTCTCTCTCTCTCTCTTTCTCCAAAATAAATAAACATAAACAAACAAACTTTAAAAAATAGTGGATTTTATAGTATGGGAATTATATCTCAATTAAAAGAAATACAGGCAGTCCTGATGAATTAAGGATCTAGGCACAACAGCAACAATGGCTAATAAGGCAAAATGAAAGACAACCAGACACAATGAGCTTCCTGTTGGGAGGACACTCAGCCACCTACAAGGGATCTTTGCCAAAAAAGTGAACAGGAATCTGTTCAAGCCTGTAGCTCCAGCACAAACTTACAGGAAACACACAGGCAGAGAAATATGTTAAGTGACACCACGCGATGTAATTCAGATTGAGGGAAACTGTATTGGACAAACATTGACATTGGTTGTGTGAATAAACAAATTCTGAAGGAAAAAAAAAAACGGGAATTGCTGGTTCATGTAACAACTCTAGGTTTCATCTTTTGAGGAACTGCCAGAGTGTTTTCCACGGAGGCTGCACCATCTTAAATTCCCACCAAAGTATGAGCGCTCCAATTCTCCACATCCTTGCCTGACCCTTATTATTGTCATCTCTGTAATCATAGCCCTCTTAGTAGTGGGTGTGAAATGCCCACCAGTCCCTGCCCAGGCTTGGGCTGTGCTCACTCAACAGTCAAGCTCAAACGTGCTCTGTTTTCAAGGCAGGCAGGCTGGTAGTTCTGGATCCTTCCCCACAACACTCCTGCCATGATCCTGCAGCGTGTGGTGCCTGGAATAAAAGCTGAATGAGACATCCAGACGCTCAAAGTCCAGCCAAGGAGATGTGAACTAGCTCTTTTGTTGGCAGGAACAGATTCCACCCCCACCCCCCCTCCTGCAATGGGCTTCAGTGGAGGGAAGATTTGCTGCAAGACCTCCCAGCAGGTCTCACAAATGAGGACCCAAACAAGAACCAGGATGCTCTCAGGAGCAGGGCCAATCTCTCTCCCTCTCTCTCTGCCACTGTCCACCCCCCTGACTCTCCTGCATCTGTTAACACTTTCATCAGGTCACACACGGCCTCTGCATCCTGACCACCTCACAATGTTGACTGACAAGTGGCTGTTGACGACACACGGCCTTTCTGCCCCAGCACCAGCCACAGTCCCCCCGTGGCCCTGTCTCCTTTCTTCCTGCCACCCCTTCTGGCAGCCACGTGCTTCTACAGCAGGCCACAGAAGGCCTGTGAAGGGTCCCCTGGTCAGGCCAGCTGTGGCCAGGGAGAGGAGCAGGGGCCCGTGGAAGGAGAGAGAGCCTTCCAGCGCTGACAGTCAGGGAGCACACAGCCACCTCCGAGGGGTGGGAACTGCACCGGGCCTTCAACCCCAGGGAATCAGAAAGACAGAGAAAAGAAGCCTTCTAGTCCAGGCATAGAGATGTTCTCAGGGCCCGCTGGGTGAGTGGCTTTGGACTGAGAGAAAAGTGGAGAAAAACAGAGAGGTGGACCTTGCTGCATTGTTCTGGGTCATGACTGTTAAGCTGAAGAACATGGATCCTATCGTACAGATCAGTGGTTTTCTAAGTTATTTTTAGCCACAGAAACCTTTTGTTTCCATATCAAATAATACCAAGAGGCTTCAAGCATGACTCAGAGGGAAGCAGGGCCGCTCTGACCAAAGCAGAGGTGCCAATGAAGTGGCTTGCCCAGGACTGGTGCCCCCTCCACCTCTCCAAGGCCCCTCTCTGATTCCCTGAACTCTGAGGCTCAAGGGCAACCTCTGATGGGGGCCTGGGAGCTTCAGAAGGCTTTTGAGAAGAATGGCAGGGTCGTTTGAAAAGGGAGTGCATCGAGCAGAGGCCCCACTGTCCTGAGAAATGCCTAATCCGAGCAGTTTGCTGAGAACTTCCTGGATTGGGGCAGGGAGGTTTAAGGCCCAACACAAGTGAGAGTTAATTAAATCACACTAAATTGCAGTAAAATACCATCATTTCCATTTGTTTTATTAAAAATAGTGACCATTTCAAAGCCACGGCTAGTCCTCAACCAACGCGTCACTTTTTATTGCTATTTAATAAAAAATTAAAAAAAAAAAATGCTGAGATAAGCCAAAGCTGGTAAATACAAAATCCATTGGGGGCTTGGAGAGTTTTTCTTTTTGTTCTTTGGATTTCAAATTAATAAGGTTTTATTGTAGAAAAAGTTCAGATACGTGTATAGAGCGATGCCAGCAGAATGCTGACAGCCAAGTAATATAGCTCTAAAATAATTTTTCTCCTTGGCCTGGCAACCTAGAGCTATAGTTTCTAGAGCTTTCCCCCCAGAAAATTGCCGTGGTGTGTTAGGAGAATCTAGCCCATCCATACAAAACCAACTTTTGAAAAAGCACTTTTCAGTCCACCGACAATTTAGTTTTAAAACAGTAGTTAGCTACGGTCTCCAAAACAGAGCATGGCCCAGTATGCCACCTCATCGGGCCCCTGGTCCAGTCCTGGGTGGGAGACCCCAACGGGGACCAAGCACCCCTGCATGGTCCGTCCTCTCTGACCAGCTTTGGCATTTGTGCCTGCTCACGGGGGTCCCCCACCCAGCCCCTGCTCAGTGGCCTTGCCAAAATTGCCACACTGGCCTTGGGGCCCTAGAAGTCACTTTGCCATCTGGCTGACCCTACCCAAGTCCCCAGGACTACCTGCTCCAGCTCCTGATGCCTGACTCGGAGCTCAGCTGTGACACAGGGACTAAGTGTATCTGCTCATTTATCTTCCCAAACTAGAGTCTGTGCCTGGGCACAGCTTTGGTTAGCACAGGCCATCGGTCTTTAGAAGACAGGGGACTCTTTGAAAGATTCCTGTCACTTTCAGGCCATATACAGTTGCAAAGAAACAAATGAACACGTTTGAAATCTGAAAATTTATTACTCTCTTTCACTGCAAATAGCTCCTTTAAGAAGACAGGTACAAATTATTCTGGAAAAAGGGATTTATTATTGCAAGAAGCTATCTTGGCTTCTTCTATCCTTATGGCCTCTTCCCCATTAGTCTGTATAGCTCAGTGTATTCGTTCACTAGAGCTGTACATAACAAAGGACCACAGGCTTAAGCACAGAAATTTATTTTCTCACAGTTCTGGAGGCTATAGGTTTGTGATCAAGGTGTTGGTGGGTTGCTTTCTTCTGAGGCCCCTCTCTGGAGATGGCTATCTTCTCTACACGTCTTCACCCGGCCTTCCCTTTACGCATGTATCTGTGTCCAGCTTCCCTCCTCTTATAAAGACACCAGTCATATTAGATTAGGATCTACCTTAGTGACTTCAATTTAATTACCTCTTTAAGGAATCTATTTTTTTTAATGTTTTATTTATTTTTGAGAGAGAGAGAGAACAAGTTGGGGAGAGGGACAGAGTGAGGAAGACAGAGAATCCAAAGCAGGCTCCAGGCTCCAAGCTGTCAGCACAGAGCTGGATGTGGGCCTCGAACTCACAAACCGCAAGATTATGACCTGAGCTGAAGTTGGACGCTTAACCGACTGAGCCACCCAGGCGCTCCAAGAACCTATTTTCGGAATATACACATTCTGAAGTACTGGGGGTTAGGACTTCAACATATCGATTTTGGGGGGGCACAATTCAGCCCATAACACTTGGGAACTGGCATTATCTCTACACAGACTAGAGTTTAGATGTAATAGGTTGAAGGATGTTCAAGTTGTTGGTGATATGCAAAACACCTAAAAATATTCGAAGTCCCTTATTATTAAAATTATAGAGGTTATAAAATTATAACCTTTTATAAAATAAAATTATAGAGTATAGAGGTTATGCCACATTTATGAATCTTATTTGTTGATAACCTGCTTTTATATCTGTTTACAGAACTTACGGAATTTTATACTTCTACGTGAGAAGCTGTACAGAAGGAAAATCTGTCCGAGTTACACAGCAATGATACTTGACTACTAAATCTTTTATGAACATCGTGTATAACTGTGTTTAAATAAATCATAGACATTTTTATATGACATTTAAAAAACTCATTGTTCATTTTTTTTACAGATTCTGTGCAGTAGTTATAAAAATAAGTGGATACCTGTCATCTCAAGATAATAGGTTAGTATTTAAAAAGGTATCTCTTAAGTTGTAATTCACAAAGTTTGTCACAGTACTTTACATAATTTTTCCCAACGCAGCTTAGAATCTGTCTCTAGCACTCCACATTCCTTCCAGCAAATTCTCCACTACTGGCTATTTATTGTGTGAAGGCTGGGATAAGGCTTCAGAGAAACTGAAAGGTAAAAGCACTGATGAAGAGCTTCGGACCCTCCTTCACTGAGGTGGTTCCCTCCAGACAGGTCAGAGCTCAGCAGCCAGCACTCTGAGGTACGGCCCAAGGTCCTGCCTTGCCCCTCAGGAGGAAGTCACTCTCCATCTTGCCTCCGGATCTCCTTCTCTGGGGAAACAAGCTGTCCACACTGCCATACAGTTCATGTCTGTGTCCCCAAAAGCACCCTTCCCCAGCTCCTTTCCTGACCCCTTGCCCTCTTTCTGATTGTCTCTGGGTTATGGGAAGCAGGTGTTTTGGAGGCTGTTAAGACTGGTAATTCTACTTGCTACTTCACCTGCTCTTTGAAGGTAGTCCTGGGCATGTCATACCTGGAGTTGTGTGTTCCCAGTGTGGGCATCAACAACTCAGGAATCTGGCTGCCCATTATTTCCCTCCATCAGGAAAGATGCATCTCTTCACATTTTAATGCTGGGGTTTCCGTTTTGACTCCCTACTTCTCCTGGGTGAACATTCCCCACATTTGCAGAGCATGTGACTGACACCCTTGAGACTATGGTGGAGCTAGTCCAGTGACTTCCCTGGGCTCTTGGTTCCTGCCCCACCATGCCATTCCTAGGAGCTTCCAAATCCAAGAACTAAGTTAGCAGTGGAAAGGACTCTGTCTATGAACAGTATGAGAAGTGTTTATTCCCCACTTCTCTCCCCTTCCCTCTCTCCGACTCCAAGGCTCCCCAAGTTCCCAACCCCACACAGAGGCAAAGGGTGGATTGTGCAAAGCTGCCTGCTTGGCCCCCAAATGCCTGGTCAAACTCCACCACTGCTCTTACATGACCTCTGACCTCTTCACTTTCAATTCACAGGGAACACCTGTCCCTTCTAACCCTCATTACAGAGTTCATCCTGCTCCCTGAACCTCCAGAGAAGGAAGCACAATGTTTTCAGAGACAGACCAGATTCTATTAAAAGATCTAAGAAGCTCAAAATATTTTTAAATAGCTGCTGGGTACAAAGGATATCTTTGCTAAATAGATGAATTAGTAAATGGACATGAGCTGACTTTCTTATTCAGACAGCAGCTCTTGTCATCGGGGGAACATGAGCTATGAACAGACTAGGCGACAGCCTTGCTGGACTTACCAGATCTTTGGCGACTTTTGGAAAGCAGGCCACTCCCCTGGGAAGTATTTTCCATCCTGTTCTCCGTTGAGTCAATTGGGTGTGCAGGTGTTGTGCAATGGTGCCATCTGCTGGTCATTTATAGAATAACCACTGTAGTAGCTCCTATCCCATCCCTAAAATTCCTGAGACTGAAATTTCTGTTTTCCTGTTGTCTTCTGTCTGCCCATGTGTCACCACAAGTGAAAGAAGAGAATATGGGCATTCGCCTCTCTTGCTTTTGTCTGTCTCAAAAAATGGAATTTCTCAGTTATATTCACTGATAAATGATGGAAAGAACACAAGCATTAAAAATTGGAGATTCAGGTTCAAATCCTAGTTTGGCAACCTACTAGTTATAGGATGTGAGAAAGTTACTCAGCACCCTTAGCACCCATTTCCTTGTCTGGAGAATGGAAATAAGTGTAGGATTCTTGTGAGGATGACATGAGATAATACACGCACAATTGTGAGCACAGTGCCTGGTCCAGGACAGTTGTTTAATTCAAGCATGCACATTATAGAAAGCCGTGGTGATGCATTCTCTGAAGGAGGGCTTAGCCAGTTCTACCTTCATTGGTGGAATGTAATAGTCATTTGGTCACGTTCCACCTGTTCACCAGCAGTGGCCAAGGTTATGATAAAGGCCATGTCTCAACAGGTGGGTAACAGCTCTGTGGCCACAGGGCCAAGAAAGTGCCCACCACCATGCCTGACGCTGGTCAGACTGAGTGGGTAAACACTGGGGCCAACATCTTGGTAAATTTCAAGCCAGGGTTGTTGGGAAAAGTCATCAAAAAGTCGTGACCACCAATTGACCCATGACCTGGACCTGGGCATTCAGAGGCTCTTCACCATCTCCCCTGTCCTTGAAACGTGGGCTCTGCTTGCTTTCCCTGCTCCCAGAGGCTACTCCAAGGACATTGCCTTGAGATGGTGATATGGTGTTGAAAACACCTGCACAGTATTTGTGACTGAGCCCAATTAGGGCCTTTTTATAGTCTCCTTAAGAGTTGGAGGGCGGGTGTGGGGATCCGTTCATCTTGTTGCCATCCAGACGAGTCTCAAATATAAGTTCCCTTTGCTATTCTTTTTTTTTTTAATTTTTAATGTTTATTTATTTTTGAGAGACAGAGAGAGACAGAGCATGAGTAGGGGAGGAACAGAGAGAGACACACACATACACACAGAATCTGAATCAGACTCCAGGCTCTGAGCTATCAGTACAGAATCTGACACGGGGCTTGAACCCATGAGCTGTGAGATCATGACCTGAGCCAAAGTCGGATGCTTAACTGACTGAGATACTCAGGCACCCCAGTTCCCTTTGGTATTCTTAAAGTTGCCAACCTACCAATCTGGAATGGCCTGCTTCTTTTTTTTAAGTTTATTTATTTATTTTGAGAAAGAGAGAGAGAGAGGGTGTGCACACACATGCACATGCAAGTGGTGGAGGGGCAGAGAGAGGGAGAGAGAGAATCCCAGGCAGGCTCCGTACTGTCAGTGCAGAACCTGATGTGGGACTTGAACTCACAAACCATGAGATCATGACCTGGGCCGAAGTTGGACACTTCACCAACTGAGCCACCCAGGGTGGCTGGCCTGCTTCTTTCTTAGGTTCCTCCTTGACCTTCACAGAGTGGGGGGAAGGAAGCCCAGAGGGTTGGGGAAGGAGATGGTTTCAGATTACACCAGAAAAGCTCCCTAGAGGGTTGTGAACCTAGAAGGGCCAAGTGGTACCCCAAGCACCCCTCTAAGTCTTGGCTTCTTCATCTGTAAAATGAAGCTAATGTGGCGAGTTGAGCTATTTAGTGAAATTTTAAAAATTGATCTTTGGGGTTTTGTTTGTTTTGTTTTGTCGGGGCGGGGGAGGGGTGAGGGAGTGGGGGATAGAAGGTGTCATTTGGCTAATAATGCTTTTGCTCTGGATTCCCAAAAGAAGAACAAAGCAACTTCCTGCCTCCCCATTCATTCCTACTCAGAGTTTCTGAAGGGCTGAGCTCTCCCACCCACACCCACCTATCTCAGCTCCACAAGTAAAGAGCTGTTAGGTTTTACCCACGGGGAGGGAGGAGAGGGGGTAGCTGAGTGGTCTTTGAGGGGAAGGTGGGAGGATACTGGCATCCTGAATTGAGGAGAGGGGTTAATAGTGCCAGGAGAGATGGGGGGCAGGGGTGGTGGTCTCAGAAAATGGGGAGGAGTCAGGGCTGGGATCGTGCGAAGATAGCTCATGGACGCAGGGCATGGATGCCTGGGGTCTCAGCCTGGACTCAGTGGTGCCACTGCCTCCAAGGACCAAGATGAAGAAGAGCCAATCTCTCAGCAGTGCCCATGGTGTCTTGAGGCCCAGACACCACTTCTCAGGTCCCTAGGACCCCAGGGAGCAGAAAAGGTCCCCAAACACAACAGATGGGATTTCCTTCCAAGCCTGGTAGAGGGAGCCTGGAAACTAACGGAAGCTCAAGACTTCTGGCCTGAGTGTCACAGAACAAATCCACAGCCAGCATCTGACACACTAGCCTCAGGGAGATTTTGGGAGGACTCCATGGCCCTGCCACACTGCTCAGTGACCGCTGGCCTCTTTCCTGACCATCGCTGGCTCATATTTATAGGCTCTGGGTATAGAGGCCTCACACAAGCAGAAAAGGGCTCAGAAAAGGAATTTTACGACCCACTTCCTGAGGCACTGCCTGCAGATTGTGCTTTGTCACACCAAGAAATTCTGGCTCCGGAGCCCACATTTTTAGTGGGAACGTGGTTAGTCATGTGCATCCTCTGGGCTCGCTGTGGACCAGGTCACAGGGAAAGCGGGGCTGCCTTTGGTGGCTGAGCTCATGCCTGTCACTCCCCCCGGGAAGCTGCTTCCATCCACCTCCAGTTAGACAAGTGCAGCGACACCTGCCCCTACCAGGCTCAGGGAATTGCGGGGATGGCCTGTCCAGCCACAGTTTCTCTCCACGCAGGAGGGGACTTTGGTTAGTTCTTGGTGGCTCAGGTCTGCCCGCCTGCTCTTTCATTCTGAGTCCCCAACCCCCTGCGTCCCCAGTCTGGAGCTCTCTGAGCCCCTCCACTATAATAATAAACCCAGCACAGAGAGGGGCGATAGTCTCCCATGGCCCCCTATTGTCTCACCCAAATGTCCCAGTGAGCCCCAAAATGTTTCAGAAGAAAAATAGATTCCATCTCGGAAACACTGAAAAGCCACCAAAGGACACAAAATCACCTTCATAATTTGGGAAACATAAACAGCCATGTTCACACTCAGGAACTGAGAACAAAGAAACTCTCTGAGAATCACATTATGGAGAGGACCCCCCTCCCCCCAGTCATCTTGGTCTGACTGGGCCTCTCTCTGTCTGTGGGCTCCCACCCCAGGTAAGTCACCCCTCCTGAGGGTGCTGCTGAACCCACAGGACCTCGTGTCCTCTCTTCTTTCTCTGGAGTCACCGTAAGCCCAAAGCCAGCCCTGCAGACCCAGTGGCCTCAGTCACTTAGGACCATGCTGGCCCATAGGACCGGGCACACACAAGGAAGGCGTGGACCTGTGCACCTGTCCCTCCTCTGAGAGGCCTTCCCTTTGCCAAGGAACACTTGACCTCCACCCCAGGAAGAGCACTGCTGGGACTGCAAGGTGGAGAGGGCAGGGCCAGGTGACCTGGTTTCCTATATGGGACCTTGTTCTTCCTCCCTCTGATCCAATGGTGGGGGGGCAGGATGGGCAAACCCCTTTCTCACAGTGTCCTGTCTTGTTGGCTTCCCAAGCATCTTCCCATGACCTTATGACTCACAGACCCTGTGTGTGAAAGAGACCCTAAAGGAGATCTCCCTTTTGGCAAATGAAGAAACTGAAGAACAGAGAGGTTATGGAATTTGCCCCAAATCACACAGTAGACAGTTCCTCTGTCCCCAGGCGGTGTGCTTCTGCTACAGGCTTTGGAGCAATGGTTCTCAGCTCCTGAAGCCTATTAACATCACTTAGGGAGATTTAACTTCCCCTCCAGGCCCTATCAATTAAATCAGATCCTCTGGGGGTTGCAACTGGAGGGTTGGTAGTTGCAAAAGTTCCCCCAGTGATACCCTAAACAGCCGGATTGGAGAATGTCTCTAGATTCAGGCATAGAGGTTCCACTCTGCCTCCAGATCATGGGGCTGTGTGGTTATAGTAAAGTCACTTAACCTTTCTGAGTGTCATTTGCAAATTGCTATGTAATGATGCCCATCTTCCTGATAAAGAGCAAACAGAAGGATCTGCACCCTGGACCCCTTCCAGAGATCAGAGAGTAGGCATTCTGAGATATGGTCGATTATGGAAAGACTTTTATAAGCGTGGCGTTCTGTGGTTATCAGGTTCAAAAGACTGGTTTTGTTTCTATAAGTAATTATTTAAAAAATAGTGATGGCCTTTCTGTAACAGAATCGTATTTGGAATAAAGCCCCCGTACAGGGTCCACTTTCAAGTGGTTCAGCCACAGTGTCGAGCACACAGTAGGCCCCCGATAAATGTTGGCTGAGAAGAGTCCGGATGGGAGCCAGTTGTCTCTGAAGGCACCCGGCTGTGTTGGAAAGCCCGTGCACACCTGACAGCCAGCCTCCCATGGTTGAGTCTAGTGGGCGTGTTTGTCCCAAGGAACTTCAGATGCTCTCTGAGCCGGCCTCAGCCTGAGGGACTCTCAAAATGACAGAAAGCCAATGTAGTGCTGGCTTTGTGGTTCAGAGAAGGGCAGAAGGATCATTTTCCTGGGGGAAAAAAATTTCATTAAACAGGCCTTTCCCTCTTGGCAAAAACCAAGTAATTTCCTCCAGCAGTCTTGGCCAAGGTTTTTTGGCAGATAACCACTGGACAAGGAGACCTGAGGGGCTTGAGCGATCATGTGGCAAAGGGTCAGCTGAAGAACAAGACAACAGGCAGTAGGGAGCCACTGTGGGTTCTTGAGTAAGGAAGGGGCGTGAGAAGCCCAGGCCTGGGGGGGTGGATAGGAGAGGACAATAAAGCAGAAAATGAGCTAGCCTCTGGGGCCCTGGCTCCCTAATTGTAGGAAACTCCTGAGGCCTGTGGCCACCTGGGCCTCCTGCCTCTCGAATACCTGCAAACTTCCACCCCCAGAGACAACCCCATTCCAAACGCTCCTCAGCATAATTTCTCTTACAGATAAACTGCTGAGCACGGACAGTGTGCACCCACCCAGCCTCAAGCCATCCCATTTCTTTTGCACCGAGCCTTGAGGTCAGAGGTGTCTCTTCATCTTGGAAGATCCCGTGAGTGGTGGCAATTGCCATATTTCTAGGAAGCCTGTGTTCTCCTAGAATGCTAGTAATGATGATAACCATGACTGCCATTTATGAAGAACGTCTATGTGACTCACCCCAACACTGAGGCTCCTTGACCTCTCCTTTGGTCACTCTGCCCAGTGTGCCGGATTGATGCTGTCCTTGAATTCCAGACGTATACTCTTAACTCAGGACCTTGGCACATGTTGTTCCAGCTCTCTGGAATGTTCTTCCTCTTGGTGATGTCAGGACTCCCTCCCGACATGTCACCTTCTGTCTAACACAGCTCCTATGTACTTGTATCCCTTCTTGATTTTTCTTTTAGCCGGTCACACCTGATATATACATTTGTTTCTTTGCCTATTGTCTGTTGCTGGCCGCCCCACTCCTATTTATGAGCTTTGGGTTTATTTCATCCCTACTGCTTCTCCCAGAGCTTAGAGCTAGCTTGACAGTCACAGGCACTCTGACAAGCTTTTGTGGAGTAACCTCCTTCTAGGTGCCGGGCACAGCACAGCCATCCAGTTTTATATCAGGGCCGTGGCAAACACCAGAAGCAGAGGGGGTGACCTTGAGGGTCCTTGCAGCTCCTGGACTCCTGCTCTGTCAGGGGAAGCCTGTACTGCTCCCCAGATCTGTGTATGATGACTCCTTCCTTCCTTCATGACGCAGGCCCTGGCACCTCTCCCCTGTTCCTGTGGTCAGGCAGGTCTGTCCCTCCCATGCATCACTGCCCCCTGAGATCACCTGCTGGCCCTGCTCAGTGCACTGCCCTGTATTACTCCCTCCTTACCACTTTTCTCTATTTGAGATTACCCCTCTTTGTTTACTTGTTTACAGTCTGTCTTTCCATTAAACATTTTTTTTTCACATTTATTTATTTTTGAGAAAGAGTGAGTGGGGGAGGTGCAGAGAGAGAGGGTGACAGAGGATCCCAAGCAGGCTCCAAGCTGTCAGCACAGAGCCGGATGTGGGGCTCGAGCTCACGAACCGCAAGATCACGACCTGAGCCCAAGCCAGACGCTTAACTGACTGAGCCACCCAGGCACCCCTAGAGTCTCTTTCCATCTAGAGCTATGCGGACCCTTAGAAATATAATGCGAGTCACAAACCTGAGCCACATATGTGATTTTACACGTTTTAGCGGCCATGTCTAAAAAAATAAGAAGAGACAAGAAATACAATTTTAATAACATTTTTTCTTTAACTCAATATACCCAAAAGATATATAATCTCAGCATGTGATCAACATAAAGTACAGGATATTTTGCACTTTTTTCCTTCCTAAGTCTTGGGAATTCAGGGTATATCTTACACTCCCAGCACATCCCAGTTGGGATTTAACGACATTTTCGGGGCTCAGTAGCCACCCTCCTGGCCAGCACACACCTGGAGGGCTTGGTCTCTCCTTATGCGGGGCTCCCAGGCCCAGAGAAGAGCTGCAGAACGCAGAGCACATCCTCAGAACATATCTACTGATGAAGGAAGGTAAAATGTCAGCATGTGGGTCCTTCCCTGGTGGCCCTGGAGCAGGGGCCCACAGTTCAGATGTGTGTGTGCACCTGCAGAAGTGCGTGTGTGCACGCGTGTGTGAGTGTGAGAGTGCCTGTATGGGAGAGAGTTTGGGGCTCTGGACTCAGACCAAAACCTGGTGTGGATCCCTCCTCTGCCACTTCCTTTGGGCCTTGGCTTTCTTTTCTGTGACAGTGAGGATGGAGGTACCTTTTTACCACATAGTATATATAGTTGGGAAGACTAAATAGATAGTGGATGTGAAAGCACAGGGCACTAGCCCAATGAATAGAAGCTTCCTTTCCTTCCTCTCCTCTCCTCCCTCCCTCTCTCTCTCCCTCCCTTTCTCCCTCCCTTCCTTCCTTCCTCCCATCCTTCTCCCCTTCCTCCTTTCCTTCCACTCCCCTCCTCCCTCCCTCCCATCATTCCTTCCTCCCATCCTTACCCCCTTCTTCCCTCCCTTCCTTCCCCCTCCCTTCCTTCTCCCTCCCTTCCTTCTTCCTTCCTTCCTTCCTTCCTTCCTTCCTTCCTTCCCCTTCTCTGTCTTCCTTCTCCCTCCCTCTCTCCCTCCCTTTTCTTCCTTCCTTCCTCCCTCCCTTCCTTCTCCCTCCCTCCCTTCCTCCTTCCTTCCTTCCCTTCTTCCTTCTCTTTCTTTCTTTCTCCCTCCCTCCCTCCTTTCCTTCCTTCTCCCTCTCTCCCTCCTTTTCTGCCTGGCTCACAGGGCTATTGTGAAAAGCAAATGAGATCAGGCCATGACAGAACACTGAAAACTGCTGCCATGCCTGCCTGACCGCCGCATTGCTCATGCACTTAGTCACTGCCTTGTGGACACTGCGCCCGTTATGTGCCAGGCCCTGTGGGTGTGTGTTCACCACTGTTTCCCCCAGCTCTTCGCCTGGTGCCACTACTGACATATAACAGGTGCTCAACATAAATATTTATTGAGTTGAACGAATGAATGACTGAATGGGGATCAGGAAGATTGTAGCTTCTGCACTATCGGTGCTTCCGGAAGCCACAGGAAGGCTCCCACCTGTGGGAGAACCTGGGCAAGTGAGAGGGAAGGGCCTGCCCCGCAGGGCCGCTCTGCACTGGGGACTGGGCTTCCCACCTGTGGCCGAGCAGCAGTGGCTTGTGGCAGGGGACAGTCTCGAGAGCTGCTCCCCCTCCTCACTCAAAATGGGGTTCTTCTGAGGGGCAGATCCCTTTCCTCCATTTTCAGACCATTGATGCCACAGAGAGAGACCTCAGGCATTGGTTGTTTGTCTTTGGAAATGAGTAAAATGCATCACCCAGATTTGTTTCTAAAACGGGCCTGGAAAATGTTCAGGGAAAGATTTATTTTTGCAAGTAGGCTTCTGCCAGACACAGATTGTATCTTCTGGGAAAATGCTGGGTCCTGGCTAATGAGGGAAAAGAAACATGAAGGTGGGCTGGATGTTGAAGTCCACGGCCATTGCTAAGCATGGGTAGGGCTCGTGAGGTCCAGAAAGGGCTGGGGACCCAGTCCAGGAGGGCTGATTAGGGCTTAAAGGGCACGGCCTGAGCACTGTTCTCCCACGGAGGGGCCTCCTCTCTCCCTTCAGGTAACAGGCCACCAGCTGCACCTCCAGTGGCCCCAACAGCTCTTACACAAAGACAGTACACAAAATCCTGTCTCAAGTGTCCCGGGAAAGTCTCTACTGAGGAGCCTCACCTGCTGTCGGAGGCCCAGCTCCACAACACCCCACCACTTTCCCATAGGAACAGGGATGGGGGCTGCAGGTCCAGGGAGCACCTTGGGCAGATATTTGTCTTTCAGGGTGAGCCAGCCACAACGTGGAAGGCCCGTATCTCCAGGGCCCTCAAGCCCTCAAAAGCTCCAATATCCAAGATAGCCATAGAACGGGGTTCACTCACCTCCTCGTAGCTCATAATGACAAGTCTATCATGGAGGTCTGGGGAGAAGAGCCCATAGCTTCCCTTCCCCTGTCCATTTCCCCAGCTCTCTTCTGGGCAACTGAGTGCAGGAGACACCCAGAGGGGACATGTCATTGTCCAGGTTCTTACCCATGTTTGAGGAGCTCTATCCTGGCCTCATCTGTTCACCAGGATCTGGTCCCCTTAATCCATGGCTCGTCAGGCTTCCCAGGGGCTGTGGCCCCTAGCCCCTCGCTGTCCGTGCTGTCTGCGGGATCCTCAATGACCAGCACCTTCCTGACTTCCTCCAGCCATGTGTGTCTTCTTTGGGTTTCCACACACGGCCCTGCTTCCCACCCACCCTGCACTCTGTGAAGGCAGCCAGGGGGGTCTGCAAGCTATTTTCCAGATTTCAAAAAGCCCAAAGGAAATCCCACATTTACCTCAGTGAGGTTCCCAGACTAAATAAAACATTAAGTTTATTTGCTTTTGGCTAGAGTCATATCAACTCAGTGTCGTAACAGTGATTATCTTGACTGATCAGAAGCACTAATTGGCAGTTATACGTCTTTGATGGATAAAACGCAAAGAAACAAATTATTATTCAATAAATGTAGTTTGTTGGGTAGATAAAAGCTTTCAAAACATGGAATCCCTTGAGGAAAGAACTAAAAAGGATCTTTCGTGGTGAAAAGGGTGGGAACCTCTGATCTGCACAAATGTCATGTTTTCTTTAGAGCAAAGCACACACATTTTTCCATAGGCCTTTGATGCCAGATTTCTCATTAGTGAATTTGGCCTCACAGTGTTCCTACAAACAATACGTTGTTCACGGCAGCTTTTCCCAAAGTGGGACTCACCAGACCCTGTTCATAGATGTTCCTTGGGAGCTCCCAGGGAAGGGTTCATGACCAAAAGAGTTGTGGAAAAAGAGTTTGGAAAAACCAAAGTGAAACCATTTATTATGGGATTTTTTTTTTCCAGGGCTCTTAACAGATAATATGAATCAAGAACCCCACTGGAGGGAAACGGAGTGTGCAGCATTGTCTGCAGTAGGGCACACACAGTCTGTTTTTTAAGACACATTCTCAAGTGACAAAGTGTTCCACAGAGCACGAGTTTACGATGAAAGAAGTGACCCCAGGGCACAATGGCAGCCACAGGAACAGACAAAAATGAAGAGAAAGATGAAGAGATAGTGGAGGGGCAGAGGTGGGGAGGCCAGCTGCAGGGTGGAGGTGGGGTGGGGGGCCGAATGCCAATCATGCCAGCCTTTCCGCATGACACTTCCCTGCCCCCCTGCAGAATGGAGATGGGGGCGGGTGTGACATGGGTGTGGCTGGCAGGCCCTGTTCCCCCAGTGGCCTGGGTCAAAAGGAAGAGCTCCGGTGACTTGGAAAACCCAGCTTAATTCAATTTCCAGCCCTCAGTGTCTCCCGTGAAGACAGCAGGAAGTGGGGACTCATGGAGAGTCAGCAGCCTTCAGTGAAACCCACTTAGTGGGATCTTACCTGACTCCTCACGTCAGGCCCCCGGAGTCCCTCTTTCTTCTTCTGGGGCCACCCCAGCACCTACACGCAGACCCACACAAAGCCTTCTCTCGGCTTGCCAGCAGCACAAATGACATGATTTTCAGTGTGCCATTACAGATGTGACACACCAGATGCAACATGACAAATTAAGTGACACATCCAGACGTTCCCCCCATACAACTCCAAATGGGAAGAATCTGGAACAATGCAGAACAGGCCAGTATGGAAGGGGAAGATATAGCCTCGTGAGGGCATTTCCAGGAGGTTGCACAGACATGTGGCCAAGTTTGTGTTCCAGATCCCCTTTGCAGACAGAAAAGACAGAAAATGGAGCACCCAATCAGGAGAGAGGAGACGGTGCCTTACGGGCACCAGAATGGGGAGCAGGGAAAGAAGGTAAAAGGAAAAAAAAAACCCCTATATTCAGCTCCTCCCATAAGCTCTCTTATTTCAACCTCTTAGATACCCAGTAAAGTATATGTATTGGCAGATGAGAAAATCAGGGCTCAGCAAGGTCCACAGATAATAAGTGATCCGTCTGGCCCAGAGCCCCACAGGCTGCCCCTATGCTATGCTGCTTCTAAGAATTGAGGAGACCTGACTTGGGTTAAGGAGGGTGGTTGCCCAGCCAATAACTCTGTGGAGACTTCAGAATTCAGAGCTGAGAAACTGTGAGGAGAGTAGTTTCAGAGGACGTTTCTGTGGTTCCTGCTTTCCGGGTGTCACGGGTGGAGAGTGTGAGCACGCAGCTCGGGCTGAGCCCCAGGGGTCTGGCCAGAGAAAAGACCACTGACCACGTGGGATGTGACCTTAGAACCAGCCCAGGATCCATAGCAGGGACATGTTTAATGAATTCCTAAAACTTCAGTTGGAAATGACTGAAAAACTTCATTAGAAAGAATCTAGAAATGACTTCTGCTAGTGCTTTCTGTTTGTTAGAACTTTGAACTCTGGATGGCAATTTCATACGTATATTATCATCTGACTCATGTCACCTGTTCTGGGAGGGTGGGCTGGGGAAGTAAGTAAGTAGTGTTTCCACCTGACAGATAAGGACGCTGTGGCTCAGGGAGTAAGAGAAAAGGCATCCTTTATGGTTGGCTACTGGTGATTGACAGAATTCCTTACTTTTCTACACTTTTGATATAGTGCAATATCTAATCTAGCAACACCTCTAAGAAGAGCCATCCAGTGACTTGAATTGCTCAGCCTGTGGCAGAGCGAGAATTCGAGTCTCCTGGCACCAGAGACACCATTTCTTCCCCTCCTGCCATCCCATTTCTAGTCTTAACATCAACCGTCGCCTTCCACAGATTTCAAAGGCTTTACATACCAAAATGGCATCCTGTCTCTGGAAATACTTTCTGGGGGACTAAAAGATGGTCACCAAACGTCGCATTGACCAAGAATCGGTGACTTCATGAGCAAGCTATCTCCAGCCCCGGCAGTCTCTGGAATTTACCCAGAGGACTTCTGGAACCACAAGCAGATGACTGTTTAGTAAATTGACCTTGGCATTAACGGTAAATTTAACGCCAGCGCTTCTTCCCAGTGACCTCATTTGTTGAGTCAGACTTAATTCTATCACAATCCCCTGAGCTCAAAGGTCCAAGTCATTGGATGGCACGTCTCTGAGGCATTTTTAGACTGGGCGCTGCACTTGATCGCCTTAAGGAATGGGAAAAAATTCTGTCAATCAACAGTTGCTGGTTTTCAATGATGTATCCGTTCAGCTGCTTTTTTTCCTTTTTTTTTTTTTTTTTCTTTTCTTTTCTTTTCTTTTCTTTCTTTTTCACACAGTAAATTCAGCCAGGTACTTTGGAATGCAGACATGAATTCATCATTAATTTTCTGTTAATGTTGTCATCGAATGTCATAGGGTTGAGTGAAATTGAAATATTATTCTGAGAAGACCATTCTGAAATCTCTGCTAGGGACAGGCAGCCAGTTCAGGGCAGTTGAATTTAGGGGCGCTGTGCTTTCTGCCTGTTATTGACACAGCTTCCATTCTGTGGGAATAGAAATGGGCTGATTATAAAGTTCATTATTATGTTACCTTGGTGACAGAGACAATGGCATTTTAAGACAGCACAATGGAGAGTTATAGAGTTATCAAGGCACTGGTTAAGATAAGGAAAGAAGAAACAAGAAGATCTGTTAAAATAAATAAGCACTTTGGAGCCCACATCAAGTAAACAATTCTTTTTAATTAAGGCAGAAATTTAAAGCATGAACGAAGAGAAAAGGGGCTTAAAGACAATTTCTGTCAGTGTGAGGTATTTTCAGGAAAGAATTAGGGCAACCAAGGATTATTATTTTCTTAAGCTTTGATTGAAATCTCAGACTTTCATCCCTTCTGCAGTTAGAAAATCGAGAGACGAGTTGCACAACCTTCAGTGAGGGGAACTAAAAGCCAGAAATAATCTGGGGCTGTTGAAATTCCGGGAGCAAAGTCAGTGGGCAGGAAGTGGCTGTTCACCGATCCCTAGAACAACCCCACTTTTTCCTACTTAGCTTCCTGTCTTGGCCACACAGCACATCAGATAATTTCTGAAGTCCATGCTCCCCAGCAGGCCTGCCGTCTCTGGTGTCACTCAGGCCTCCATCCTGCTGGCGCACAATTCAGCCCTCCTCATACAGCTGTGGCACCACTGTCTAGTGGCAGGAGAGCAAACTCCTTGGGACAGAGCTCTTTGTCTTCACCCACAACCTCACACAAGGTTGCTGATCTTGGCTCTTGAACCATACAGGTAGTTCACTTCCTTGCCAGATAAAAAGAATTTGCTACAGTCTCAAGCATTAAAAAAAAAAAAAAAAAAATCTATTTCTAGGGATGCCTGGGTGGCTCAATCAGTGAAGCATGGTTTATGCGACCTGCTTGGCTCAGGTCATGATCTCACGGCTCCCGAGTTCAAGCCCGTCCTCAGGCTCTGTGCTGACAGTGGGGAGCCTGCTTCGGATTCCGTGTTGCCCTCGTTCTGTGCCCCTCCCCCACTTGTGCTCTCTTTCTCTCAAAAATAAATAAAAAATTAAAAAAAAATGGATTTCTATTTTGCCATTGGAGAACAATCTCTTAGGTGTGTAGGAGTGCTCTATAAGTCCATACTGTGCAGTATTCCACACCATTGGAAAGAATAAGATTCATATCTGCTCATGCAGAGGGCTTTTCATGATGCATTTGCTGTTCAGCGAGCAGTGGCAAGGAATTGTATTGGGTATAATCCCATTTTCGTAAAACAAACAGTGACTTAAACAGTGACACCCTTTACATGTCAGTATGTTTGAATGCACAAGGAGAAAAGCACAAGACTTCAGGAGCCTTTACCTTGGGTTATACGAATAGGTAAAGGGCCTGGAGGGATGTAAGAGAACGTGTTTTAAAGAAATGATTTACAACAAGCACAAAAACCCAAATATTGGTAGCCATTACAGGTTCTCACATAGGGGTAAAATGAAAAATAAGAAGACTTCCAAGTTGAACCTTAGGGTTTTAGTTCAAGTTATTGTGGTACAAACAAACGTTGTGGTCCACCCCTCTTGCCCAAAGACGAAGGCACGGGTGGGTGGATATGGGGTAGGCACTCTGGTTGAAGGAGCAGGGTCAGGGGCCTGGGTAGGAGGGGCAGTTAAAGACAGTCCCTTCCCCTCTCCCTTGTCTGGCCCTTCCACACCAGACTCCTCCCTGCCTCCTCCTTTCCCCTCTCCTCTCCCTCTGCACCTTCTTCCCCTCCCCCCCTCCTCTTTCTCCTCTTCCCTCTGCTCCTCCCCTCCTCCTCTCCCTCCTCTTCCTCCAGGACTCAGCCTGCTCTTCTTGCAGGGCCTGTGGACCCGAGGGCCCTGAGCCTCTGGAGGGAGCAGGTCTGGCTCTTCTACCCCCTCTCCCTCCAGGACCTGGTGAGATAAGCCACATATCCAAGGTCACAAAATCTGTCAGCCTGGGACCCAGTTCCCCCACCTCCAAGAGGAGTCTTTTCTCTCGTGCATCAAGTGGCTGGAAGAAATCAGTGTGGACAGGTTTTCTGACCGCTCTGAAATCCCTGCAGAGGGGAATCTGAGCGAGCTGATTGCCCCTTCATGAGTCTCCTACAAGCGAAGGTGCCTCCGAGAATGCGGAGCGGGCTGGGGGGGGGGGGGGGGGGGGGAAGGGGGCCTCACAGCAAAGCTCACTGCCTGAATGGAGTGTTCATTTCCTGCTCTGAGGTCCCCCCTGATCCGGAGGGAGGGGAGAGCCCTGCTGACACCGGGGCTGTGGTCTGGGGATCAGGCAATTCTCCTTACTCTGTGCTCCACACAAGGCTCTTCGCAAATTAGCCTTTGCTAATTTTTGCCTTTGCCATGGGCTGGGCTGCCCTGGGCGAGCAGCTGGTCTCAGCTGGCCTGTGTTCTCCTTGCCTCTTGGCCTCCTCACATCTCTATTCCAGGCCGGCAGCGAGGACCACTGGCCACCCGCCAGGCCCTGCTTGCCACCACCTTGGCCTCTGCAGGTGAGAGTGGTAAGGAGCTTTGGAGTGGATTCCAGGAAAGCAAGGTCTCTCGAGCTCCAGGTAGGCGCAGAGATTCCGAAGACTCTCCCAGGTCCTGTCTGCTGGGAACTGCTTCCTGCCCCTAACACGGCATCATTCCAATGCTCCCTGTTTCAATGCATGTCCACCCCTCCACCTACTTGCACAAGCCAGAAACTCGGGGCTCAACCCCGACACTTCCTTCTCCTTCACTCCCATAGGAATTAACCAATAACCTGGTCACTTTTATCTCCAAAACATCCCTCAAGCTCCTCCAAGTCCCTCCATTCCCGTCCAAGATACTGTCACCTCTGGGATGCACCACTGTGGGGTCTCCTACCAGGACTCTTTACTTTGGCCTCCCGCTAGACCAACTGAATGGAGAGGTCTGGGTCCTTCTCACACTTCGGGCATCCCTCACTTCGGGAACAGCAAACCACTGCTCTAGGCTTTTCTCTGTACAGCAGCCAATATCATTGTTCTAAACACAGATCTGATCTGCCACTACTCTCTCTCAAAACCCCTGCAGAGGCTCCCACCCACCTGCCCAGCAGCTCACTTCCCCCTGGCCCCCTTTTCTGGGAGGCCTCCCCTCACCCTGGCCTTCTCTGGCCTCCTGCACATGCTCTTCCCCTCCTGGGAACACCTCCTTTTCTGCCCACCCTCTCCTTCCCAGATATCAGATGAGCTCTCAGAGAACCATTTTCCTCCTCCACACATCTCTGGAATTACACATTCATGAACACAATTACTTGATGAATGCCTCCCTCCTCGCCCCCTCCATGAGCACAGAAGTATGTCAGAATTTGTCACTGTCCTAGCATGTCCTAATCGGTCAGGAATATTTGTTGAATTGAACGACTAGATAATTTACAACATGTGTTCAGGTGAAGGCAATGATGGTGGATACAGGAGGGAAAAGAATACAACCCCAAACTCAGCATTCCAGGAAGACTTCCTGAGGGAGGTGGCATTTTAACTGAGAGCGGAAAGACTAACTGGATTTTTTCAAGCCAGGGCACTGGGGTAGGAGGAGATATGCTCTGCAGGTAGAGAGTATTAACACAGGCGTGAAGGCTGGGTGGATGGAACAGTAAGTACTCCACAGGAAGTAGCAAATGGGAGGAGAGAAGACTGAAAAGATGGGCTGTGACCAGATCACATAGAGCCTTGAGCTCCAGGCAAAAGAGCTTGGGCTCCATGCTGTGGGCCACAGGGAATCCTTGAACACTAATTTTAGCATGGAAAAGGCTTCACTAACATTTCCAGCACAGGTGCAGTATATAAACCTGTCATCACTGGAAGGATACATGCTCATTCTAGCCCTGCCCCTTCAATTGGCCGGTGAGAAAGTTGCGGCCCAGAGAGGAAGGGTGATTTCCCCAGGGTCACATAGCTGACTCCCAGTGCAGTGCTCCTTCCAAAAGAAAAGAAGGATCATTTCGATCGGATTTCAATCTCATTTTAACCCCTCATTACTTCTTTTTCCTGCTCCCAGCAGCCAACCTCCTTTTCTTTGCCTGTTATTAGAGAAGAGGTTTGTTCATAAAAGTATTCCTCCTGGCTTCTGCTCTGCTGGCCACAGACGCTTAGAAGGCTGGCTTCTGGGCCTAACTTGGGCCTTACATACTACTGGGGACTTGGGTCAGTCCAACCTCCTCTGTGGACCTCAGTTTCCAGTCTGCACTATGAACCCCAGGCTTTCTGGAGAGAATCAATGTAGGAAAAGCTCTCCACCCAGTCAGTCATAATGCAAATGAATGTGCAAAAACCCTGTGGCACCCTTGAGCTAACAACTTCATCCAGCCAGCTGGGTCCAGAAATGGCTCACCAGGGGGTTTCTAACATTTTTAACCTGTCCTCAGATATTGCGAAGAGGCAAAGGGAGGTATCAGGCAACAGCCAGAAGCCTGTGTGCAGAATAAGGCTCTGGGGAAGCTGCTGGTGGGCCCCAAGCACACACAGGGGTTGAGGAAGAAGAGGAAACATGCAGAAACTAAAGCCAGTTATCCTTCCTCTTTTAAACACTATTACATTACATCACATCATCCCCAAGGACGGACTCTTCATCCTGAAAGAACTTGTGAATCATCCTTTTTTCTGAAAACTATTACTTTGCAAATGAAGGAATCCCCATAGCAACCATTTTATGTCTTTGGAGCCTTAAGAAGGAAGTACAGTGAGAGCTCTCTGCATCTTCCTGAGATCTGAGGCCTCTCGTTTACATAAGTCTGAGAGACAAAGCAATTGGCCTAATCTTCAGATTTCAGCTGAAGATAGAAGGCAGAAGCTAAAGGGAACATCTAAAAGGAAACAATAACCAGGGATATCAGTGTTGGAGCCAAATTCACGCGCCTTCTGAAGAACCGCGTGGGAAGCACAGAGGAGGAGGGCTGCACAGTTCGGGAGGTTCGAAGGCAGGAGAGCCCAGGCCATCTGGTCTCATCAGGCAGTGGTTGGGCCTTGGCTTGCAGCCAGGGCCTTTTCCCAAGCTGCTCTGGTGAGAACTCTTTCCCTTCTCATTCCTCCTTTTTCTCTTCCTTTTTTCCCCTTGAGTCGGGAAGCATCCCCTTCCGTCCTTGACAGAATGGGAAAAGAATTAGAAAAACCACTCAGGTCAGTCTGGGCCTCTACCACTCACTTCACAGGGAGGAAACTGGGCAGGGCGCCCTCCTTCCAGCAGAGCAGGAACATAGGGGTCTGGTGATCCCAGCAGTGAACTGGTCCCACATGGTGGTGCCTGTGAGAAGTTTCCAGCTCTCTGGAGACGGGGCTCTGTCTTCCTCACACACCCCATGGCTGCTCCTCTTGTCCTCCCGTCCATAGGCGCTTCTGCTGGAATGAATTTGGACAAGCACCTATTTACATATGCAGGGACTTCTGTGGGGCCCCTGCCAGGCAAGTGGCCAAGCTGGGGTTTACCTCGTGACTTGCGGACTGTTGGCACCTCCCCACACCTCAGCCCTACTCTGGGCCCCCAAGGCACAGAGAGGCAAAAGAAATGGGGTGTGGAAGGGCGGAGCTTCCCCTACCCGGACATCGCGGTGCTCGTCTGTGGTCGGAGTCTCTTTCCTGCCTCCCAGGCCCCAGGATGGTGTTCTCTCTGTCTCTGTCTCTGTCTCTCCCTCTCGTTGAACACCTGTCATGTTCACACCATGCACTTCAGTGTCCTGTTCGGGCCTGCCCTGCTCACCACTGTCTAGGACTGCACAACCTTTTCTCTCCTCCTCCTGGAGCAGTCAAACCCCTTTGCTCTAAGCCTTCACATTAGGAATGCAGGCCGTCTGGGACATGGGCCTTCCAGCCCCGACTCCCACCCTTGTCCAGGCTTCCCTCCCACGGCACAAGGGGCCACCACCTGCCAGGCTGGCGAGTGCCAGCTGCTTCCTCTCTCCCCAGAACACAAGCCACACGTCCACCAGGAAGGGTGGGAAAGGGAGCAGGAGGGAGGGAAGCACCAGCATCCCCAGGGGAGGGATAAAACGCAACAGCTATTCCTGCTGGGACCCCAGAGCTTGGGGACTGCAGATCCTGGCCAGTCTCAGCTGGTGGCCACACAGGCAGGTGGGGCTGGGCACCTGTCAGTAGAGGGCAGGTGGGCTCTGTTCTAAGTGCTTGGTTGTTGGGAGTCTGTTCCTTGGGGCATACACAGTTCACTGCTCATGAACCTAAAGGAAAAGGAGAACTAAACACTTTCACTTTCCATCCATATTTTAAGGAAAAAAAAAAAAAGCAACTGTGCGAAGGATTCACCTATGCCTCGGTTTCAAGCCCTAAGATCACTGCCTGTCTCCCCCCACACCTTCCTCAGCATCACCCCCTGAGCACTTTTTCATGGCACAATTCCTGGGCGCCCCCTCTGTGCCATGGCCTGTGTTTGCGGCTGGGAGGAAGGAGGGAAGACAGGATCCTGTCCACAGGTCCTAGCAACTATGGCGGGAGCTGTCATCAGTGTCCAGATGGGGCAGTTGTGTCTGCCACCTCCTTCCCCCTCCTGCTGCCTGTGGCCTTTATTTTCCAGACTGAGCTTTAACAGTAAGGTTTTTCACCTGGTGAATGCGCTTCCAGACTGAGCTTTAACAGTAAGGTTTTTCACCTGGTGAATGCGCTTTGGGCGAAGTCTGCTCCAGGTTGGGATATAAATAGTGTTTATATACATGTTATTCAAAATTCCGCAGAACCGGGGCTCTTCCCTAAGGCTGAGTACAGCTCTCTCTTGCCCTGGTGGTAGACTGCCTGCCTCCCCACTAGACTGAAAAAACCATTTGAAGGCTCTCTCCCCGCCTCAGGCCCCACAGTGCCCAAGGAACCACAGCGGTGAGCCCCGTGCCTGGCACAGAGTGGGTTCACAGTATAGCCGACCTGATAGGCAGAGGCCCCTCAGAGAGAAGAGGCAGCACTGGTCCCACAGGCCCCCAGGGGCCCTGCCACTTCTCTCCCAAACTTCCTTATCCGTAGATCAGAGATCATAATGTCCTTCTCGTGGGATCACTGGGAGGATCACAGACTGAATGTAAAACCAAAACAACAAGTGGCAAGGGGCCCTCTCGTAAAGAGTTTTCTAGAGAATCATTTTGGGATGGAGTTGAAATTTCCAGGAAAGAGGTTCTTCTGCCAACAAACATTTTTTGACCACCTCTGTGCTAGGTGCCCTGGCACCTGGGGGTACCTGAGAACAAGGGAACCAAGACTGAAGGGCAGGGAAGGTGAGCAGAAGTGAGTGGTCATGAGCAGGGCAGACAACACTGAGGGGCCAGACAAGGAGCCAGGGCTGTGGGCGCTCAGTCAGCATTTTCCCGGATCCAGGGACAGACACAGAGGGCACCATCTCCTCTGCCCTCAGGTGGGGACTGAGTCAGGCGGAAGGGCCGTGCAGAGATTCGCCAATGGGCTCAGCCTGGGTGGATGTGGGTTCAGCTAGTGCATCTTGTTTGCCAGAATGGTGGCTTTGACTTCAAGCCAAGGAGGGTGGCTCTAAGGCTTAGAGGGGAAAGACTCCCTGTCAGCAACACAGGGAGGCGTGAAGGGCACCTGAGCCAAGGGCTGGGGCTGGCAAGGTATCAGACGTCCCAGGCTGGTCCCTGGGAGCAGACAGCAGACAGCACCCCCAGAAGGGGCTTAGTGTGGCCTTTGCAGGGCATGGCTGGGCCAAGGCCATCCTGGCATGCACGTGGTGGCAGGAGGGTAAGGGACAAGCTTGAAGTGCCACCATCAGGCCCAGGAAGGTTGATGGACATCAGATTTTCAGTTGAGCAAGAGCGTCTTCTGGCATGTAAATTCATGATATGTCCCATCCACACGTGAACCTGGAGGGCTTTTCCTGCTTCCAAATGATGTGAAGTCACATCGTCGATGACCAGGAACTTCCACATTGACCCTAAGCTCCTTTTTACAAAGATGACAGGATACGGTTGAAACATGCATCAGCGGATGAATGCACAAACGAGATGCGGTTTGTCTATGCGATGGAGTATCACTCAGCCGCCGAACGGAATGGACTGACACAGCCTACAACAGGGATGGACCTTGACAATCTTATGCTGCGTGAAATACACCAAACACAAAAGGTTACATATTATATGTTTCCATTCCCATGAAATGCCCAGAATAGGTAAATGCAAGGAGCCCCCAAAACAGATGCGTGTTTGCCTGGGGGTGGGGAGGAGGGACATGGGAATGACTGCTTAATGGATGGGGGTTTGCATCTGGGGTGATGAAAACATTTTGAAACTTGATGTAGGTGGTAGTTGTACAACATTGTGAATGTAGTAAACGCCACTGAATTGGCATTTTAAAATGGTTAATTTTATGATTTTATGGTATGTGAATTTCACCTCAAAAAAAAATTTTTTTTTAATTTGCAGATGGACAAGGAAGGATGAAATGTTGTCACGGATGCCGTGATGCAGTCGGGTCCCTCATCGGAAGGAAGAACTTATTCCTCCCGAAGCTGGGGTGCTGCCCATAGTCTGGCCTGACTTGTCAGTCCCTTGCAGGGCAGTCACAGCAACCCCCAGGTGGCCAGGCCCAATGCCTGATGGATGGGTGGGAAGAGGGGTTACAGAAGGCCTGAACCCATATGCCCCTTGGCAGCTCTGGGGTCACCCAGCCTCAGACCCCAGATCTGCTGAGACTGCACCCCGGCGCAACTCCTTCCTCTGCCCACGCCTGCCCCCTTCCCACCTCTGCCCTTCCCTTCCCCTCCTGGGTGCTGAACCCGAGAGTCCCCCCCACCACACTCCCTGCCTAGTGACCTCCATCTCCCAGCTGAGTGGGCTTGCTGGGGACCCGCCACAGTGGAGTCTTGGATAGGAAAATGTTATGTGTCCGCACAAAGTAGGGGGATGATAATCTGGACCCCTTGGGGACCTGAGGCCAGAAGGTTCTCTTCGTCATCATGTAGAACAGACTGTGAGGGTCCAGGGTGCCTCCGGTGTGTCTGTTTTTATCACCTGAGGTGCAGGTTTGCAGAGAGGGACCTGTGGTGGCATTTTGATTTCACAGTTGCTCTGGGACCCCTGCCAGGACAGGGCCTCTGGCCGGGAGAACTTTAGAAAGGCATTCACCCAACATCCCTGATCCCCAGGTTACTTGTGTCCAAAGCTTTTAAAAATAGAAGTGTGAAAACCATGTAATTGCCAAGAAGCCGTGGGGTTCTGTGCTTCTGCGGCCATGGTCAGGTTGGAACGCAGCCTTGGAGATGTATGAGGAAAACAAGTCCCTGTTTTTCCCGCTTGCCTGTGACTCAGGCAGGGCAGACACACTCGGTGAACATCATCTTGTGCCAGGCGCAGTCACGTGCTGGGCAGCAGTCACCGTACAGGCCGTGTTTGTGCTATAATTACACGGGGCTGTGGAGGTTTCCGGATCAGCATCCCCCCCGCCGCCCCCACAACCCTTGGCCTTGCTTTCAAGCCAGGGGCTGTAATCAGAGGGGGTTATTGCCCAGTAAACGAGGTGGAGATGGGAGGTGGGGGTCCGGGGAACTCAGGCAAGTAATAAAACCACAACCTCAACATTTCTGCAACTTATCTTCAAAAAGAAAACATCAGACTCACCTATTGTCATGGGTCCAACAGGTTCTTTAAAAAGCATTTTAAGAGCCTAGGATAAAGCCGGATAACATATCAAGAATTTACTTAAATGCAGCAAATTTGATAGTTTGCAGAATCAGGGTTGACATTTACTTTGCTGGAAATTATGAGGGCAGAGTCAGCTGAGCAAATGATGGCGTAAACAAGATGTCACTGTGGTGGAGAATAAACAGGCTTTTCCAGAACTATAAAAATCTCCCATTTCAAAATGGTAACTGATAAGCTAATGATAAGCCATTTTTCTGTCTTCATTAAAAATCCCAAAGGAGTTTTCCTGCCTGAAATTTCTCTCTCCTAAACACTACATGCACTCAGAGCAAGAAAGCACAGTTCAAAAGATGTATTCAGATTTCATTTTACTAATTTGGTGAGGCTTCCTCCTCTTAAGTGAGAGTAGCCACAGCAGCTATTGAAAATAGTAATATGTTGGTGACGGAAAATCATACTGAATGATATAAATGACATTCTTTCAGATGGGTTAGGTCAATATTGTCAGCGAAATGCAATCCCAACACTGGACTCCGTGCCCTTGGCCTTATATTCGGAGGCTCATGCTTTGTGATACTGCCCTTGTCGGTCCGTGCATACACGGATATTGTGTCCAGCTCCTTGTCAAGGATGAATCACAGTGTCTTCCAGGAGGTTTGTGGAGACCAAAGAAACTCTTTGCCTTCCTGACACTGTCCCTCTGGGGGCTCGGTCCTGACTCTCATGGGGGTATGGGCTGGGACTGGGAACTATCTGTATTTTGGGGTTTTTTTGCCGGCTGCCGCAGGCATGTTTTCTGGACTCTCCTCTTCTCTTCAGGGTCCCTCCTGAAAACTCCAGGCTGAGCTGACATTTTCACACCTTGAAAATGCCTTCCCTGTTGCTCTATAGCTCTAATTAGGGAAATGTTCTCTAGTTTCTCATCCTTGGCTTTGAAAATTGCTTAAAAATAAAATCAGAGGGGCGCCTGGGTGGCGCAGTCGGTTGGGCGTCCGACTTCAGCCAGGTCACGATCTCGCGGTCCGTGAGTTCGAGCCCCGCGTCAGGCTCTGGGCTGATGGCTCGGAGCCTGGAGCCTGTTTCCGATTCTGTGTCTCCCTCTCTCTCTGCCCCTCCCCCGTTCATGCTCTGTCTCTCTCTGTCCCAAAAATAAATAAAAAACGTTGAAAAAAAAAAATTAAAAAAAAATAAATAAATAAAATCAGAAAGCCTCTGATTTGAGGAAACATTGAGTAGTTTTCTTGATGCCTTTTCAAAAAAAAAAAAAAATAGCCTCTTTTCACTGCTGTAGAGTAGAATCAGGGCATATGACCTGTGCAGCCATAGAGCCCTGTGCCCGGAAGGGCCCCACACTTGGTTCAACACTCTGCTGTCACTCTGGATGAGCCTCGAAGACATTACACTCAGTGGACTAAGTCAGATGCAAAAGGACAAATGGTACCTAGGTGACCACTAGTATGAGTGGTCAAGTTCATAGAGACAGAAAATAGAATAGTGGCTGTAGGGGCTGTGGGGCTGGGCAATGGGGAGTAATCATGTAACGAGTACAGAGTTTCAGTTTGGAAAGATGGAAAAGTTCTGGAGATGGAAGATGGTGATTGCACAGAATGAACATAGTTAATGCCACTGAATTATACACCAAAAAGGGTTAAAAGAGCAAATTTTATGTTGTATATATTGTACCACAACAAAAACAAAAACAAAAACAAAAACAAAAACAAAAACAAAAAATTCTGCCACTGCTGTTTTGAAAATGTCAATTTTTTAACAAAGCTTCCGTCATTTTTTTTTTTTTGCCCTGGGAAGTTATGGAGCCGGAACTGAATAGGGCTTCTGGAACCTTAATGGACACCATTCACTCAGGGGTTAGAAGAAATGAGTTTTGAGTCACTGTCTGGGGTGGGGCCGGAGAGTCTGCGTTTCTAATAAGCTCCCAAGTGTTGCTGACGTCATGGTTTGTGGGCCACACTTTGCAGGAGAGTGGAGCAATGTGATCTGGTTCAGAGCCCAGGAAGGTTCCGGGCACAGATCCTAAGGAACTTAGCTGGTTTTGAGGAGGGCATGACTTCCAAGGTCCTTTTGGTGGCCACAGGATATGCTGAAATGTGAGCCAAACCCCTGGCTCTTCCCCCTACCCCACCCCCTTCACTGAGCAGGGAACTCACCAGGTCTTCCAGTCCCCAGGGGCCCCTTTGCTAGCTTGGTTAATGCTGTCCCCACCACACTTCTTAAACCCAGTTCTTTGCTGCCTCTGGCAAAACAAGGACCTGCCCCCAAAGATGTCCCATGCCAGCTCTGCCTCAGCAAACTCCTGCGGTTCCTTTCTTTAATCTTTTGCAGCCCCCAAACTCGTTAATTAGGCCTTCGGAAACATCCATTGTTGAGGGCTTGGCTGGGACTTGCCTGTTGTCCTACTCAAACACTGCCTTCCGTCTTTGGGGCATTGACTCCCCACCCCGGGGTGCTGGGTTTCCCTAGAGAACCTGATTGGCACAGTTTACTGTGTGTGCCCCATAACCCCCTGGAAGCTCAGAGTTCTTCCAGGTATTCTCTTTCTTTTTTTAATGTTTATTTTTGAGAGAGAGAGAGAGAGAACATGAACAGGGGAGGGGCAGAGAGAGAGGGAGACACAGAATCCGAAGCAGGCTCCAGGCTCTGAGCTGTCAGCACAGAGACCGACGTGGGGTTCGAACCCACAAACCGCGAGATCACAACCTGAGCTGAAATCACAAACTGAGCCATCCAGGCGCCCCTGGTTTTCTCTGTCTTTCTGACCCCAGACTTCCTAAAGAGCTTATGTAAACAAAACACTGCAAATAGTAAACATAATAATCGCTAACTGTGCCAGTCATTGACTTATTGCCTCTCAGATTCAAACTTACCCCTTTTGCCTGCTCCATGAAATTAAATATGGGCCCTTCAAATATTTTTCCCGCTGGCAGCTGGCACCGAAGCTCTGTGAGTAGAGGGCACTGGAGAGACACTGAGGAGGAAAGCATTACCGCGCAGGCTCCCTGCAGCCGGTGTCAGTGGCCCCATCAGGTCCGGCTTCTGCCTCCATAGCCTTGGCGGTCCGGCCACTGCAGGCTTCCTGCGGTGCAGGGAGGCCAACAGCACCCAGAAACATCAGCTACCCCATCCCCTCTTGACCGAAACCTTCCTGGACAGCCTTCTTCAGCATCCTAGAGGGCACGTTTCCAGCAAGTTCCACAGCTGTGACACCGCAGTGGTGTGCCCTCTACCACCAAGTCTGGTGTGGGGGCTCTTCCTCGGGTGTGTTCTCTTAGCCTGTAGCTCGGCAACTACTCTTTCGTCTGCTATCCCTCTATTCCTTGGTGTTACTCCAACCCTGTTATGGGTGGTAAGCCTTTATGTTAACCTTTCCTTTTTTTTTTTTTTTAATTTTTTTTTTTTAACGTTTATTTATTTTTGAGACAGAGAGAGACAGAGCATGAACAGGGGAGGGGCAGAGAGAGAGGGAGACACAGAATCTGAAACAGGCTCCAGGCTCTGAGCTGTGAGCACAGAGCCCGACGCGGGGCTCGAACTCACGGACTGCGAGATCATGACCTGAGCTGAAGTCAGGCGCTTAGCCGACCGAGCCACCCAGGCGCCCCTATGTTAACCTTTCCTATTCAAATCACTGTGGGGCTTTTCTCTCTAGACTGGACTCAGACTCACAGACTAACATAGTAACATTTGTATAGCATCGACTATGCACCACATACAGTTTTAAGCAATATATAAAATGTTTAAGATATATATTCATTTAACTCTTTAAATGTTTATTTTTGGGGGGAGCCTGGGTGGCTCAGTCGGTTAAGCACCAGACTTTGGTTCAGGTCATGATCTCATGGTTGGTGAGTTCAAGTCCCACGTTGGGCTCTGTGCTGACAGCTCGGAGCCTGGAGCCTGCTTTGGATTCTGTGTCTCCCTCTCTCTCTGTTCCTCCCCCGCTCACACTCTGTCTCTCTCTCAAAAATAAAAATTAGATTAAAAATAAATAAATGTTTATTTTTGAGAGAGAGAGAGAGAGAAAGGAGAGAGAGAGAAAGCATGCACACAAGTGGGGGAGGGGCAGAGAAAGAGAAAGGAAGACACAGAATCTGAAGCAGGCTCTAGGCTCTGAGCTGTCAGCACAGAGCCTGATGTGGGACTCAAACCCATGAACTATGAGATCATGACCTGAGCCAAAGTTGGATGCTTAACCAACTGAGCCACCCAGGCACCCCTCAGTTAACTCTTAAATGCAATAAGTGCTTTTATTATCCCAGTTTATGAATGGAGAAACTGAGGCACAGAAAGGTTAAATTGACAGTGGGCTGGCCTTTTCAGGAACTTTGCTTCCTGGTGCCAAACATCCACACACCATGAGCCAGGTGGACTCTGGTTCTGTTACATGAGGCAGGAGCAACACCCCTGTCATATCCCTGAGTGCCTATCTCTGTGCCAGGCCCATGATAGGCCTCCATAATGGCTCATTACTGTCAGTATCACTCACTCTCTGGTGATCAGAAGGAAGGCTGGGCCATATTGCAAGCAGAGCCTCCCTGGTCGGCCACAGGCCAGCAGAGGCAGGGTGGGCGTTGGTGGAGGGTGCTGGGTCACAACTGAGCTGGCAACGTCAAAGGTCCTCCTACTTCAAGATTCTGTGGCTCACTGAAATTGCAAGGGTTTGCATTCTGGTTTAATGGAGGACATTTCCGGGGGCAGTGATTCCTGCCCTACTTCTCCTACAAAAACCATGAAGATCCCAGGCTGATATCAACTTACCGCTAGGTGCCACGGTGGTAGCACTGGGCATCAGGACCACCAGAGATGGGAAGGGTCTCCAGACAGAACTGCATGTAAGGGGAGCCCCGGCTGAGCCTAACCCTGGGTTCCAGGCATAGCTACATCTGATGCGTCTGCGGGCCGGCAGCCTTCGCGACTTAATACCATTGGGTGTTCTGTGTGAGGAAGGAAGGAAGCAATAAGAAGTGTGTTTTGGGTGGAGGTGCCAGAGAACAGAGACAGGAATAATGGGGAGTGGAAGAACAGTGTGGGGGCCTGTTCCCCGTCTCCCCCAATAACTAAGTCTGTTTCCTGTGAAGATTTTCACAAGGGTTTTTATGGGGCACAGAGCACAAGGATAGGCTCCCGGGTCAGGGCTAGAGGACAAGACAGGGACTCGGAGGGGGGCCTTCCTAGCCACATGGAAGCACAGTGGGGTCCCTGGCCTGGGGCCCTGCAGGGGGTGCAGCACTGTCTTGGCTACTCTAGGGTTTCGGCTCTGAGGAGGTACAGGCCCCCTGGAGGCAGCACCTCACAGAGGCTACGGTTGTGGGGCGGGGGGGCAACACTTTCAGTGTCTCTTCATCAACACGCGGCACCTGGCCTGTTGGTGAGCCTGGGCAGGACAACATCTGGAGGCTCCCAGAGGGACCTGGGAGACATTTACAGGGAGCTTCTGAGGACCTGAGGTATGCAGAACAAAGTGGGATGAGCCTGCGAACTGTGAGCATTTATGTTAATGCAACTTTACAGGTATGAATTTGCCTGAATTGTTCTGGGTTTGGTGAGGAGTATAGGAGCACAGTGGGTGCTTAGAGAGGTGACACACAAATGTAGGATCTCTCGAGACCCTCTTGCAGAAGTTCGCAGAAAGGCTTCGGGCCTGTTCCGGGAGCTTCCTGGAAAAGAACAGGGCTGCAGAGGAGGCTGTGGTCCATTTTGTCGGCAAAGGCAAGGCAGTCAAGAGCCTGGTTCACTCTGGGCTTACACTGCATCCAGGGTAGCTCGGGGGCTATTGTTATCCTGTACAAGTGACTCCGGGCTGAGTGGCAATCAGCATGGGAGTTAGTGTTCCTCCGAACCCCGGTCAGCATCTGAAGACCTGAGCAGAGAGGTTTGCTTTGAAGGAGAAGACACAGCTGCAATAGTGTCCCCTTCCCTCAGTTCCCTCAGCATCCACCCTGGGGGTGGAGGAGGTGGGGGGATGTGGGCAGGGTTAAGGGAAGGCCAGAAAAGATTCCTGCCAGAATGGTTAGGATTAAAAAGTGATCCTCCAGTTCTTTCTTGTTCTACCAGCAGAATTGATACGCTCAGAACAGAGATCTGGAACTGTAGTAATGGAGGGAGCACCAAGTTGGGAAATGCTAAATAGTATTTGATCTTAAAATAGACATTTTTAAAAATGTGCATGTGACTTTGGAGTACTGGGAATAATTCTTTTTGGAAAAGATTACGCTTCCCTACTTTATTCCTCTTTAGCTTTTTGAATGAACTTGGCCCTGAGCATGAACCAGCCAGCTGAGTGGCACAAATAAAACTGGGGTATGGACATAGCAGTGGCATGGGGGGGAGGCCCCTTGAACATTAGCATCTTTCCAAGAATGGTCTACCCAAGGACTGGATAAACACAGACTGGGTTTGTACAAGATTCCTCCATGAAAATAATCCTCTAGGAGATTCTTCATAAATTCAGTTCATGAATTTGGAGCTTCAGTGGTTGAATAATTATTGGAACAAGGATCTGACTTTTTGGTTGAAAAGGTGGGTGATGTCTGGTTTGAGACAGCATGGGCTGAGTAGGCCTGCGGGGTGGGGGGAGGCTGCTGCTTTCTAATGTAGTTTTTACTCTGGAGTAAAAAGAGTATCCATCAGTTTAGATCAAGGGGCACTAAATCCCTCCCATTGATAATAATCATTTCATGAGCATCACGAGGGAGTCTTCTCAAGGGCTGGCCAAGGGGACCCATCTGAGGAGAACCTCCTTTTCCCCCAGGCAAGCATCTACTCTCCTGGTCTCCATGTTAGGCAGGCCACAGCAGCACTTTGCCTGTTAAGAACCACGGTTCTCATCATCCTGGCCTATGGCCCCCAAAGGTATGTGTCCTGCCTGTCACTTGTCACATTGTCACCCTTCACAAGCTCGGATTCCGTAGTTCCAGCAACCATTTCTGAGCATGGAGGTGAAGGTGGTGGTGGGTGTTATGAGCTGAATTATGTCATCCCCCCCAATTCAGATGTTGAAGGCCTAACCCCCCAGTATCACAGAATGTGACTGTATATGAAGACAGGGCCCTTAAAGAGGTAATTATGTTAAAATGAGGTCACTGGGGTGGGCCTGAATTCAATGATTAGCGTCCTTCCAAGAAGAGGAGATCAGGACACACATATACAGTGGGGTGGCCATGTGATGTTAGAGAGGAAGGAGGGCCGGCAACAAGCCAGTGAAAGATGCCTCAGAAGAAATGATCCCGTCAGCACCTTGATTTTGGACTTTTGTCCTCCAGAGTTGTGGGGGAATAAATTTCTGTTGTTTAGCCACCCAGTCTGGGGTACTTTGTTATGGCAGCCCAAATAGACTAAAAGAGTGGGGAAGGTAACAAAGTAGATATGGAAGAAGCTTCTGGAACCCCTGACAAGGCCACCCCTGACAAGGATACTTAGGAGGGTGGCCTGTAGAAAGAAGATAAACAGGTTGGACTTCAGGTTGGACTGGGACACCATCTGGGGCAGGTCTGGATTCTGGAGAAAGACCAGCTGGATGCCGAAGCCAGGATTCCAGAGAGATCAACTGAGGAAGGGGGCACTGGAGGGGCTTCCTTGCTTGCCCCACCCACCAATGAACGACCTGATATACTGTCCCTCCACTCCAAAGGGGGTCGAGCCTGTAACTACCCAGAACATGAAGGAACAGCCAAGAGTACATAAGAACCATTTCCTAAGACGTGAAACACAAGCCAGGGTTCTGTTTGTTCTCTGGCAATGAAAACATTATACATCTGTATTAAGAGAGAAAAGAAAAAGCAACGAACCCACATGAGACTCTCAAGAGAGAATCCTATCACGGCCACATTCAAGGAGTCTGGCCTTCCCCAGCACTCTTCACCCTGCGGGTCCTAGGATGGCTGCCCAGGTAGATAGATGGCCGTGTCCAGGGGCGCTTTAGGGGTGCATTAGGGCTCAGATGGGCCCTGGACACTTTGGCCTTCATGGACCCTTTTCTATATCAAAATAATATTTAGAGTTATATTTTACAACTGTGTTGGTAGAAAGATGAATATGCTAGCATTGTATATCAAAATATTTTCTTAAACCTAAACGTTTATCTCTTCCTTCTGACTTGAAGATAAATTAAAACATTCTCAGGGGCTCATACAGTAGAGTGGGCTACTCAGCCTCATGGGTGAACGGGCTCTGGTCCTCGTGTGAGGGCCCCTGGAGCTCAGAGGTGACGAGCTGGGCAGGAGGGTTGGGGAGAATGGAAAACCAGACTTGGTTCTTGGCAGAGCCTGGGGCAGAGAGTAAGGCACAGGAGGATGAGACCAGGATGCTGCCATCAGCTGCTGTGTGGTCCCCAAGGCAAGAGAGAAGTGGGAGTGGACCTTAGTTCAGGGAGGCACCATCATGCTCCCTCACTGGCCCTCCTGGCCTAGGGGGCTTTGAATCTTCCCATCAGAGGGGCAAGCCTGGCCCAGAGCCTTGGGCTGGCTTTGAAAGGTGGGTCGGGGGCGGGGGGTGGGGGAATGGAGCTTGGGGCAGGAGGTGGGCAGGGACACAGGGGATGTGGCCTAGTGACATCCCCCTGGCTGTAACCCAGCAGAAACTTACTGTGTTTCCTCCACGATACCCAGCACAGTTCTGGCCTGTGGACGGCTGGGAAGTTATTTTTATTGATTGCCACCAAGTTTGTGTCCGTGTGACTGTAAACTCGACCACCCGCAAATAGAGCCCTCTGTCCAATGGTTACAACAGTTCCAGGCAGCAGGGGGCGCCCGGGTGCTGGAAGTTAAAGGTGACTGGGTCAGGTGTGTGAGCCCTGGGCTTGGGTGGCCAGAGGAGGGCAGAGGCTCCAGGAAAACTAGGGGCAGAGAAGAAAGTCAGAGGGTTCAGAAGCTGGGGCATTCCATAACGCTAAGGCAGGTGCCGACAATGGCAGCTTTGGTCTAGAAAGCCCTCCTGGGCAGGAGAGGTCCAGTTTAAAAAATAAATCAGGGGTGGGGCACCTGGGTGGCTCAGTAGCTTAATGTTAAGAATAACTCATCCCCTTCAAAGCACCTCCATCTCTGTAAAGCCCTTTTCCACCCTGTGATGACTCCTTGCTTCCTCCCTGAAGCACCAAGAACAGCTCTACACCAGTCCAGGAACACATGCGTCAGGGTCATGAATGATTGGGGGAAAAGCCGAAGCCAACCCCCCTTCTGAAGACTATGAATCTGGAGAACCTTTCCGATCACTTGTCTTTGTCAAAAAGTAAACACAGAGGGAAAAGAAAGATGGGATCCACCTTTCAGAGAGAGGCTGGCGGGCCACCTCTGAGGACTGCATAAGGCCGTCCCCACCCCCCCCTCGAGGAACCAGGAGTGAACAATCAGGGGCAGGAAAAGAAGCAAAGAGGGGCGTGTGTGGGAAGTACAGGGCAAAGACAGGCCGAGCCAGTATTATAACTCAGAAAAACATCGGGCATTGGCCCGGCTCTTTCATAAGCTCTAAGATTGCGGCACTTGCTTTGAAAGCATGGTAGGGAATTGGGCTGGGTCATGAGAAAACTGGGGTGCCAGGGGGAGAAGGGGGGGTCGATGCCTTTTCTCTAAGGCCTGGGCCTAGTGCTCATCTTTCTTCAACTTTCTCACAGTTCACATATATGGAATATGAAGCCCAGACAAGTTAAGTAATTTGATGCTCAGGGTCACACAGCAGGTTGGCAGAAAAATCTAGAATGTAAGACCCAAATAATGGACTCCCACTCTAATGTTTTTTGTTTAAATTATCGAGCCATTCAACCAAATGAATAATCATTCAGAGTTCGCCTTGTGTTGGGCTCTCCCCTGATCTCGGTGTCCAGAGTGGCTTCTGAGTGTTTGCTTCCCACCACCTTTCTATCGTCTCTGCTCCCCCGCAAATCCAATCCACATACCACAACTTAGCCGAGCTCCTCTGTGGTTCTCTCTCCCTGACTGCCTCCCTTCTGCCTGCCAGGCTATGCCCCCGGTGGACTTTTGGCATTCTGCCTGCAGGGGTCACAGTAGGACAGAGACCAGGCTGACACCAGCCAGGCCCCAAATGGCCCCCTCTCAGGACCTTTACTCCCTAGTCTGGGGAGACCAATACCAACAGAGGCACAGTGGACTTCGAGGTAAGTGATGCCTGCAAGTGTTTTGATGTGTTTTTCGGTCATTCCCGATCATCGTATTTAGCCTTTGCTGGTGTTAAGTGCTTTCCACACACACCATGTAAACCTTCCAACAACGCTCTTGGTTGAGTCCAGCTATTGTCCCATTTCACAGATGAGAAGCTGGGGTTTAAAAAGATTAAGTAGAATGAGGCACAAGGGACACATCCTCCTCACAGAAGAATTCCAAATATAAAGGTGAATGCTCTTCCCTCTGAGAGGTGTGGCTTAACTCCTCTGCCCTTGAAGGTGGGCTGGATTTAGTGACTGGCTTCTAAGTAATAGACCATGGAAAGGGAAAATGGTAACTCTGCAGTGGAGAAACCAGGCAAACACCACTTTCACCAGGTGATCAAGGTAACATCACTAGTGATGCCATATTGACAGCAGGTACCCCCTCACATGATACGATGAGGGCACTTGGCCTTTGTGGTATTCTCCCCCAAATCCATAACCCCAGTCTTTTTTTTTTTTTTAAGTTTATTTATTTATTTTGAGACAGAGTGCGAGTGGGGGAGGGGCAGAGAGAGAGGGAGACAGAGAATCCCTAGCTGGCTCCGAACCATCAGCATGGGGCCCTATGCGGGGCTTGAACTCATGGAAGTGTGAGATCATGACCCAAGCCGAAACCAAGAGTCAGATGCTTAACCGACTGAGTCGCCCAGGCACCCCCATAACCCCAGTCTAATCATAAGAAAATGCCAGAAAAATCCAAACTGAGGTATAGTCTACAAAATGCCTGCCCAGTACTCTTCAAAGTGTCAGAATCGTGAGAAAAGAAGGAAAGATCGGGAAATGGTCACAGACTGGACACATAGTAAAATGCAAGGCCATATCATGGTTTGGAGGTCACGGAACAAATGGTTTGGAGGTCACGGAACAGTGGAAAAAATGGTGGAATCTGAATAAGATCTGTCGTTTAGTTACTAGTAATGTTCTATTGTTAATTTCTTAGTTTTAATAAATGTACCATGGCTATGCTGTTATGTAAGTGATTAACACTAGACAAAGCAAGGTAAAGGATACAAGGGAACTTTCTGTACCATAGTAGCAACTCTTCTGTAAATCTAAAATTACTGAAAAGAAAAAGTTAAACAGAAAAAGATGAAGCCTAAGGTCACAAGCCAAGTCAGGATTCAAATCCAGACCCCTGGGTCCCTAAGGCCTTTGACCTTAACGACTGCCTTTGGTTTCTTGAAATAATGTTACCTGGTGTTTATTGTGTGTTGTGTTCCTGGCACTTTTACATAAATTATCCTCCAAACAAGTCATTCCTTGTTTTACAGACACTTTCTCTGTGTTTTTCCTCTTGTGGCTGGTGCATTCTTCAAGGGATGGGGACTTTTCAAAAGTAGGAGTAAAAGTCTTCACATCAATCCAAATGCTAGCTTGTTTACAGGTGCTCTCTCGCTCTCTCTCCCCCTCTCGCATACACACACATGCACACACACAACACTCTCTGTCACACACACTCTCTCACATGTACACTCTGTGTCTCTCTCTTTCACAGCCAAACATTTACCCAGATGTATGCTTAGGATGGTTAGATCTTCCCTTTCCTGTTCTCTAGTGGCGAGGGGATCATTCTGCTTCCCAGTCAAAAGATACACTGGGGAACCGTCCCAGTCAAAGATGCAAAAAGGGACGTATTTACCCCCAGAAATTTCGGTTCCTTGGAAGCATGATCCCATTTTGGATCCAGCTGGCTCCAGCCAACAGCATCCCCAGGGCGCTCTTCCTGTCGAAGGCAGGGCCCAGGAAGCCTGTAAGAGAAGGATTCCCCAGGAGCCCTTCATGTTGCCTCCTGTCCCCAGCTGGGACCCCCTCTTTGGGAGCAGTGACCCACTTCCTGTTTAAATCCACTGGGTTGTTGGAAGTTTTGCGTTTGTTGTTATCAGATGCATCAGGAGGAATGATCGCCTGCTGGCTGGAGGGCACATCAAGCCTAAGGCCAGGATTTGGTCTCTGAGGAGGAGACTTGGAATGGAGACCCGCATGGGGAGAGAAGGTTTGTGGGTAACTTCCCCAGTAAAGGAAAATGAAACACCCCCTCCCTGTGCCATCCCCTCTCCATTGCTTTGAGTTCCCTCCTCTCATCTTACTTTGTTTGCCTTCCAAGGAGGAGCACTTGCCTTCCCTAGAGCCCTGTGTGGGCAGAAAAGGCAGGTTGTCCGTGATCACATCGCCTTCCCCAGGGAATGGACCAGCCAGCGGTGTTGGCTGAGTGCCTCCAGTGTGTCCTCTGCGTGAGGGGCTATGATGCACATGGGTAGGGGTGTGGGAAGAGCTTGAAGTTCAGAGATTCCTCCGTCTCGCCTTCCACAGGCTTTTAGGTCTCTGGATGAAGTTGAGACTTATTTAAAATTTTTAAAAATGAATCTGATTTATTTAGTTAGTGTAAGTAGTCTAATATATTTAGTTAGTCTAAATAACTAAATTCTTTATTCAATGATTGAGACAATTGAATGGACTCGATCCATATCCACATCTTAATTGATCTTTTCTAAGCCAGCTAAGAAGAGTGATTTCTGGGGTGCCTGGGTGGCTCAGTCGGTTAAGCGTCTGACTCTTGATTTCAGCTCAGGTCATGATCTCAAGGTTCATGGGTTCAAGCCACACTGGGCTCTGCACTGACGGTGTGGAGGCTGCTTGGGATTCTTCCTCTCTCCCTGTCTCTCTGCCCCTCTCCAGCTAGCACTGTCTATCTCTCTATCTCTCTCTCTCTCTCTCTCAAAAAAAAGAGTGATTTCCATGTTTAGCAGGAAGAAGTAGAGCAGCATGCACTCAGGTTTAGGTTCATCTAGGCTGGGCACGGGAAGGATTGAGTGGCAGGTCAGAAGGCCATGAGACAGGGGGGCCAGACATGAGAGTCAGCAGGGGCAGGGGGCAGTCAGGACTGAAACAGCAGGGCCAAACTCCGGGGGGACTGAGCAGTTCATCCTCATTGCTCCAGAAAGGAACATGGAGCCTGGGAAGGTGGATTTCTCCTTTCAGGATACATGGGATGGGGGTGCTAGGCAACAGAGACGGGACTGAAAGCAGGGTGTGGGCGGTGCCCCCATGAAAGGTCATCTGGTTGCATGTCACTCTCCGACTCCTACCGTGTTGATAGCTGCAGCTGGCTTGCAGACCAGCATGACTTGGCCATGCTCTGGGGCACTTAAGTCCTGTGAGTCTCTGCTGGGCTCTGGGTCCCTCCCCTCCCAGGTGTGGAGAAATAGGGCAGGATAAGAATTCCTGATGCAGAGAATCCTAAGAAAGGCAATTTCAGGGGTGCCTGGGGCTCAGTCAGTAAAGCGTCTGACTTCAGCTCAGGTCATGATCTCACCATTTGTGAGTTCGAGCCCCACATCGGGCTCTGTGCTGACAGCTCAGAGCCTGGAGCCTGCTTTGGATTCTGTGTCTCCTTCTCTTTCTCTGCCCCTGCCCTGCTCGTGCTCTGTCTCTCTCAAACATAAACATTAAAAAAAAAAAAAAAAAAAGGAATGCAATTTCACTTTTAAATTGTTTGGGGTCTCTTGCTGTCTGAGCCACCTATTTCCTAAAAAGACTTGGCCATCCCCTGGGCCTCACTGAGCAGTTAGGAGGGGAGGTTGGCCCAGGAGCTCTCGCTCATTCAGCGGGAACTATCCTGCTGCCTCCCACTTTTTACAACCAGCAGAGGGGAGGGCTCACACCCTAGCCCCAACTTCCAGATGTCTCCTCCCCCTGTATACAAATATGCACCCTTTTTCCAGGTCTGTGTACACCCCAGAGCTAGGAAAAAGGGGTACCTAGTTACACAATGTCAAGTCTTTGAGCAGAACAACATGCAGGAGATGTGCTCACAGGCGGCTTGACTGGGTTGTGGCCGGGGTCTGGTTCTCTTACACATGGTCCATCTGCAGGATCTGGTGGCCCCTTCGCCTCTGTCCATCTGGAATGATGCTGCATGACGGGCAAAGCCCTGGTCTGGCAAGAAGAAGTAGGACCCAGGGGAGGAAGAGAAGTTAGAGAAAAGATAACCATGGAGGAGAAGGGGACACCCTAGTAGAGGAGGCACTGATCAGGCCTGCAGGCTGAGTTCACAGCACCCCAGGCATTAGAGATCTGGGGGCGGGGGGGGGGGTGGTGGTGGAGGGTGAGTGGAATCGGGCACAGAGTTTGCCTCGACACAGACCTCGCCCTGCCCTGTGCAACCTGTGTTAGAAGATATGACTTGAATCGGGAGGTAAGAATAAATTGTATGTTTCTTAGACTGTGTGTGCTTGGCTGGCTACAACAGTAATATTATTTAGCAAAGAACCTTTCGTCTTCTAGAAAGGACTCCTACCATGAGAACTGAAGATCTGAAGTGTAGTACTCATGGAGTGTAGTAACTTTGTGTTGACCTACCTGCCTCCCCAAAGAGGCAGTGAGCCCCTGGAAGGTAGGATGACCCCAGCTAATGCCACGTGCAGCGGAAGAACTGCCCACAGAGCCCTGCCTCAATTCCTGACCCATTGAATTGGGAGAGATGAAAAATGATCTGTAACTAATTGAATGAATGAGGGAATGGACACGGGACTGAGGCTTGTCTAGGAAACCTGATTTATTTCTACTACAAAGACTGAAGTCAGTGGCTGGAACAAACTTACTATGTCCTGCTCGTTCAACAGATGTCTAACTCCTGTCTCAGGAGAATCCAGATGGGTTTGATTAGAATTCAGCTCCATTGATGCCTGGGTGACTCGGTTGGTTAAGCCTCTAACTTGGGCTTAGGTCATAATCTCACGGTTTGTGGGTTCGAGCCCTGTGTCAGGCTCTGTGCTGACAGTGTGGAGCCTGCTTGATATTCTTGCTCTTTCCCGCTCTGCTCCTCCCCTACTTGCACTTTCTCTCTCTCTCTCTCAAAATAAATTAACTTAAAAAAACCCAGAGAATTCAGCTCCATTCAGCAAGTAAAAGAATAAAAGAATCTGTGTGGTGCAGTGGATGGGCTTCTGATCTAAACTCCCCCAACCGCATGAGGCCCGCAGTCCCCCAGGCCACTGTTTCTGGCCTGACGCTCAGTGTGACTGTGACTGTGACTGGTCTTGCCTGACACCTTCTCTCCTGAGTTAGCTGCTCCCTCTTCAGGTCCCAGAACCTTGCATCCCCAATATGCAGGGGTGCACGCCTTGCCGCCTTGTAATTTCTCATTCATCTCTTTGCCTCTCCTGCTGGTCTGTGCTGTGACTGTCTTCATTTCTCAAAGCACCAACTTCAGAGATGCTGAATGTTTGAAGGAGGGAGGGAAGGGCAGGGAACCCCATCAGCTCCCCCAGGAGGGAACTAGAGCTACAGGGGACAGAAATTTGTTTTTGTGACTTTAACTGTTTATTATGAACAATGTCAACCACACATAAAAGTAGTGGAAAATAAAATAATAAATCTTCATGTCTATTCATCTGGTTTCAACAATGATCAATATTCTGGCATTCTTGTCTTACCTACTCTGTACTTTTTGCTAGAATATTTTATTTTATTTTTAAAGTTTTAAAACATTTATTTATTTTGAGAGAGCGTATGCACGCACACACACATACACACACACACACAGGGTAGGGGCAGAGAGAGAGAGGGAGAGAGAGAACCCCGGCCAGATTCCACACTGTCAGTGCAGGGCTCGAACCGACTGAGATCAAGAGCCAGAGGCTTAACTGACTGAGCCATACAGGCGCCCCTTTTGGAATATTTTAAAAATAAATCCCAGATATCCTTTCATTTCACCTGTAAACACTTCAAAAATGTGAGATTGAAGGTAGAGTCACTGAATTTGCGGGTTAAATGAACCTCAGGTGTCATCCTGTGTTCCCGCAGGCCAGCCCTGGGCCAGCCCTAACCCTAGAGGATGGGGCCTACACAGCAGATCCTGCTATCAGCACTCTGCTTCCTTTTCTCCAGCTGCCCTCTCCTCCTACACCACATCCTTGTGATTTAGGGACTGTCATTTCCATTTACGAGCAAGGCAGTTTATGCTTAGAGAGGCTGAGGGATTTGCCCAGGGTCATCCAGGCAGTGGACGCAGACACAAGATTCTCAGCCACTTCTTTTGAACTGCAAAGCCCAGCTTGCCTGACTGCACCACGGGCTGGGCTGCTGTCCTCTCAGTTAATCCTTAAGAGGGGAGCAGTTGTGAGCACTCCCTTCGCAATGGCACATAGTGGAGGGCAGGTTCTTGTGTTTCTCCCGGTTTCTGGTAAACGGTGCTGTTGAAAAGGTGGCTTTGGGAGCGAGGTTTTAGGAAAAGCATTAAATCTGGGAGGTAGGTTTTAGGAAGAGCATTAAATGAGTGGGAGACAGTTTTATCTTTATCTCTTCAAAGAGATCCTCAAAACACACACTATTGGGAACTCTCCTCCCCCCACGCCAGGGACCACTAGGTCTCTACTCCTGCCCTGCCCACGCTGCCATGAGCCTCATTCCCTATTGTAGCTCCTGTCCTTTGATGTCGGATAAACACAATTCATCTCTTTCATATCACTACAAAGGAGCTTCCTAATTACTTTGTTTAGACAGTCTCTTTCCCAAATATTAAACATTTGGTCTTCTCAGGCCCCTCAAGCACTTAACATCATCCAGGTTGTTGCAAAATCCACTTTTCCCCAAACTGGTTGGCAGATGCTTTACTCTCCATTACCAGCCTCTCTAGGCAAATCTGGACATGTCACCCCCCTACTCCCGCCCCACACACATTCTTTCCCCCATGAGGATGTGCTAGGATAGAGCCTCCCTCTGGGAGAGGGTCAGCGCAGGAGGGTTCTCAGCCTGCTGGAAACCTCTGGAGAAGCCCCAGGGAAATGGGAACGCTCTCATCACCCAAGGACTCAGGGCTGGCCTATCATTCCTGAAGAAGGCTTGTGGGAGAGGCTTTGCCCTTGGCGGTGACCGGGCCAGCACCTAGGCCAGGGCCATATGCTGGCTGGTGGAGGAACAGATGCTTCCTTGAGTGGCCTGGGTCTTTCCAGATGCCTCCTGGCTTGTACCTGGAGGTAAAATAGGACCCCTTCTCCTTCAGAAAAAAAATCACTCTAATCCTGGAGCACTCTCCCCTCCACCCTGCCCCCCTTCCTTAGGTAGGGAAGTTGGCTCACATTGCTTCCTCCTTGACAGCTTTTAATATTCTCCCTTCTAATACCTCCCTCCTGGTTCTATGATCCTTCACCACCCAATGTCATGTGTACCTCCAGAGCCATGTTCCTCCATCGTCAGCCCGTCCTGCTGTCTCTCTCCATGCTGTGGCTGGTCCCTGAGCTAGGGATGTTCCTAGGGTGTCTCTCCTGTCTCATGAGCCTCACTGCTCCAGCTGAGCAGAAAACAGCCTGCTTTCCCCTGCCAATGTGGGGATCAGGGAAGATCTCTCAGAAGGGACACTTGAGCAAAATCTTTTTCCTTCTTTCCTTCACTCCCTCCCTCCCTTCCTTCCTGCCTTCCAGTCTTTCTCCTTTCTTTCCACTTTTTATTACGAAAAATTTCAAACATCACAAAAGCACATAATGCAACCCCACATAACAGCTGTCAACTCAAGCCAACCTTGTTTCATCTAAACTTCCTTACTCCATGCTACCCCTGCTCCCCACCACGGGATTACACTAGCTAATTCCAGACATTGTATCATTCCCTCGATAAACACTTCACTATGTATCTCTAAAAGACAAGGACTGTTAGAAAAAGCACCACAGTATCACATCTAAAAACATAAACCATTATTTTAATAGCATCAAGTGTCCAGCCTGTGTTCAAATTTCCCCAAGTGTCTGATAGCTTTCTGTAGTTAGTTGGTTTGGATCAGGATCCAAACAAAGGTTGAGTAGAGAGATGTGAAGGGGTTGATAGAGCCCACATTTTGGTATGGATGTGGGTGGTTGGTGGGGAGGGGCAGGGGATCCTCTCCATTCCTGCAATGCCTACCACTGACGGCAGGGACTCCCATTTGTTACCCTCTTGAGCTCATCACTAGCTTGCCATTGAACTCTCTTGTTCTTTCCTGGTCAAACTCAAGTGTGGCACAGCTTCTTTGTATCCCCTCCCTGGCAGTCAACACTGGCCAGAGTCCTTGTCTTTCTGTACTGACTCTACTATCTTTCCCTTTCCCTGGTCACACTGTCTTCAACCACCGCCCCCCCACCCCCGACCCTGGCCCCCCGCCCACCACCCATTTGTCTTCCCACTGTGATCTCAGCAATGGCACATCGCTCGTATGGCTTAGATTTCAGCAATCTGACACATTGTCAAGCCTATTAAATGTGTGCCAGTGAAGAAATAATACATGTGCAAGTTCTCATTTTTTATTTGCTGCTCCCTTGGGTTGCTTTCATTTAGGGGTATTTGGAAGTGTCTATTATGTGCCATGCACCTCTGAAATTCCTCAGTTAATTCCCACAATCATGTGAGTTAGTATGATTATTATTTATCCCTATTTTACAGAAGAGGAAACTAAAGCTCTGAATGATTGTTTAGTCAGATCTCATGGCTGCTAAGTCGTAGATCCCTCGTACCTCACATCACTTTCCCCACTACCAGGGAAGAGCCTTTTGGGCTGTCAGTCCTGGCTGGAAAGTTCTAGAAAATGCCAGTAATAGAGCAAGAGGTCTCCTATTTCCCAGCTGCAGGAAATGGTTCTTGCAGGAAATGGTTCTTCCCCTATTTCTACTCAGGTCTCAGGGCGATTATCCAGTCCACACCCAACCTTTCTCCTCCAGCGCAATGCAGCCGAATTTTCCTCTGCTGGCATCCTCGGTCCCCCTGGATAAGCAAGCCTAGAGCAGGTAGTTCAAAGCCTCCTGCTTAATTGTGCCTTCCTATGCATCATTAGGCAGGGAGCAAAGCAAAGCAATTAAACACACATTTTCATAGGAGACCTTTGCAGGAAGGCAATCCTTCCTCCGCACTGTTTGCGTTCATGGGCTGGCGGCCCCAGGTTTGGACCTGGGGGAGGCAGGAAGCTCTCAGGTGCTAGGACATGTTTACCTGCTTCTTGCTCTGTTTCCTGCTTCTCCCCCTCCACCCTTGGACAGAGAGAAGGTCAGCGGTTCTGGGGAAAGAGTAGTTCCTTTGTGTTTTCTTTCTTTTCTTCCTGTGCCTAATTAGGAATTATGTTTGGGAATCAAGCTAATTAATCTCTGCCAGCCCAGGGTGAGATCAAGCTCCTTGCACTATCAGCGTTGATCAATAACTCATTGCCGAGAGTCTGAAAAACAGCCCTGCCCCTTTCAGCACAGGGTTTAATGAGGATGAGGTGGAATTGCCCAGGGGAGGCCTGGAATGAGTAGGTGTGGTGGCCCAGCCTGACAGAATGGAGGTGTCAGCGAAGAGGATCTTCCAGCCTGCACCTTTTGAGTGTGAGGTGGCCCCCACGAGGCAGGGCTTTCGAATGAATGCTCGAGGCCCTACAAGACAGGGGTTCTAGCTTCATTACTGTGCTGGTTTGAAACTTTATCCAATTTCTCTGAGCTGCAAGGGTGGTCACTGGGAGCACTCAGAGGATGGAAAAAAACCATCGTGGCGAATAGCTGGGTCATATTTCAGGTCAAGGTGGTCCCTCCAGCTTGCTGAACAGAGGCCCTGCCACAGCCTGCTCCCAGCATGGAGTTGCCACATTGGCCCATGAAGGACCAACTGTCTAGAAAAGACTGCCTTGCAGAAAAAAAAAAAAAAAAAAAAAGCTGCTAAAGTCCAGAGAAATGGAGAAAGCAAAATACCTCATAGGGCTGCAAGGGACCCTGCCTGAGATCAGGGGAAAAGGGGTCTGTTTAGAGCTTCTAAAAAACCTGTGCTGTCCCTGGGGGTCCTCATGGCCTTAGGCACTAGGTTAGATCTCCAGACATACAGAGAGGGACCTTGCTCCAGAGGGTAAGACAGTGTTCTGTTTCTTCCCAAGGAAACAATCAAGAAACAGAGAAGAAAAAAGTGGTAAGTAAAAAGATTGTGGAATTGAAGAAACCCAGAATGGTTTTACGACCTTTGGAAGACCTAGTCTCCATTATAACAAATACATTGATATATATATGTACACCTGGCACCTGGCTGGCTCAGTTGGTGGAGGATGAGACTCTTGATCTTGGGGTTGTGGGTTCAAACCCCGCGTTGGGTATAGAGATTACTTAAAAGTAAAATCTTCACAAAAACCAAAACAAAAAAAATGAAATATATTAAAAAGAGCTCAAATTCCACATTAAAGAGTAATTTTATTTTGCTATGCAACTTTGAGATAATTTTAATAATTATTTTTAAAACTATTTTCATTTTTGCAATTTTTTAAATCTTTTAGCTCTGTAATATTTTTTCAGGTTGTACATGTTTTCAGGGCTTGGAGGCCTGGGGCATTGTGTTTACAGTGCCCAAGGTTAAAATGGATCAGAGAGGCCAAATACTTTAGCCAGGACCCTGTCTAGTGGAGCATCGACCCTCAAGAGTGGGAAAGGAAAACTTGGTAGCATTGCAGCAGCATCCCTTATCAGTTTTGGGAAAAGACTGGAGGTCTGGGCCAAAGGGAACAGAAAAACCCTTTCAGGTTGCCTTCTGGAATACATGATTCAAGAAGGAAAGAAAAAGAAGACAGGAAGGTTATTTCTAGTCCCATGAACATGCCCCATGGGCAGGGGTAAGAGCTCCTGGGGCAGGGGAACTCATAGGGGACCACTCCAAAAAGTTGAGGACATTGTGGCCCTTCAAACCCAGGTGACTCTGGACTACCCACTGATCCAGCAGGCAGGGACTATCTCAATGTCCTGTGAACACCAGGATACTAGACACAAGCAACCTTAGAAAGTTTGGATCCAGACCACAAAAATGGAGGAGGAATGGGATTCATCGATCTCAATAACACCACAGACTTCCAGGAGTTAAGAGTGGCAATTTTTCAAATACTGATTATCCTGTTGAGATCGCCTATGGTTCCAGTGACTGCTCTGCAAGCTTCTGCATTTTGCCAGTTTGTTTTTTGAGAGTGAGCAAGTGAGTGTGAGTGGGTAGGGGCAGAGAGAGAGAGAAAGAATCCCAAGCAGGCTCCATGCTGCCAGCGCAGAGCCTCACGTGGGGCGCGATCTCATGGACCGTGAGATAGTGACCTGAGCTGAAACCGAGAGTCAGACGTTTAACCGACTGAGCCACC